>NC_064289.1:3385668-3468593 GCF_019186545.1 Solanum stenotomum
TCCTACCATCAATATATATATATATATATATATATATATATATAAATATGACTCTTTTGAAGTTTGAACAATTCTCAATGCTAGGTATTTCTATAGTACTCTATGTATATTTTTTCTGATTTCCTTTTTTTACATTGATATGAACAAAAGACAAAATAGTTAAGTTAATCAATCTAATATGAGATAGAAGGCATATTAAGGATAGTATTAACTTGATATCCCAACAATTTCACTATATAATCTTTCACTATAAGTATGTTACATTGTTACTATATAATTTCTTAATATAATAATTAATAAACACATAAATATTTTTAACTTATATATTTTAAATCACAAGTTTTGTTTAAAAAATTTGGTATTCAATCAAATAAATAAATAAATTCAGAAGGCAATTTTTTTCTTTATTATGATAAATTATTGGGAATGATATCATTATTATAAATCAATGCATGCAGGATATCGTGTAGCAAATAGATGAGACATGTATCATAAAAGCATCTGAATGGCAGCCTCAGTTTCATGAAGTCTCTCACTCGTAAATATGCAGCCACTATTGAATTAATTGAGTATACTCATGATTCCGTCATCGTAAATAATTTTCACATATTTTTATTTATTAAATCAAAATTTTAATTTTATATTTTTTAAAAAGATATGTTCAATTTCCGGTTAATATTTGAGCTACGAGTTTCACTAAAGAGTTCAAATTTATACGGAGCTTCTCTATCAAATCCTGCAGATTTTACATGTATAATAAGTTTTAAAAAACTCTGAATAAGGGACCGATATCATATAACTATCCCTACTTGAATGCGGCTCACCAATGCTGGAGAGTGTCAAAAAATATTTACGTTGACACAATTTCCTAGATAACATGATGATCATATTGAATAAAATGATGGTAAAAAAAAAGGAGGTCTGTATAAAGGTCTGAACAAGCACGTCATTGCCCGGTATTGTACTATTTATCTCAAATAAAACAGTTGACATATACATCAGTGGAATGACCTGAGACATCCTTATATTTGACTCGAATTGTCAACTAGATTCTTCTACTCATAACTTTGTCAATTGAACACTTAAACTCAATGAAACATAATATTTTAAATTCCTCTGACCGTTGACCAATCTTATGTGGCAACTTTAATAGTCGAGGTGGAACAAACGTGTGATCTCACACGTTAAAGTAGCGTAAACAGAAAAAAATGAGACTAAAACTAATTAAAAGAAAAGAAAAAATAAATAGAAAGACAAATTTTCTTTTCCCCATTTTCTTTTGAGTAAATTTTAGGTTTAGCAAACATAAAAATCATATTTGTATGTTATAGCTATAGTTTGTATGATTTTTGTATAAATCGTTGGGAGCCTCTCCTTAGTATAAATCGCTGGCAGCCTCTCGTTTCTATAAATCGTTGGCAGCCTCTCAATTCAATTTTATGTGTTTGTATATCTGCATAAAATTTGAATTTTTGTAATTTGTATAATTTGTGTTTGTATAAAGCGAGAAAGAGAGAAATGCAAAAGAGAACTGGGCAGGGGAAGATCTGTATTTGTATAATTATAAGTGTATAGACGAAAATATATATATTTATATTTGTATATGCAGTTTTCTCTCGCTTTATATAAACACAAACGCATTTTATACATTTGTGTTTGTATAAAGAGAGAGGCGAGGGAGAGACTGGCGAGCGAGAAATCTGGGGAGAGTGGCGAATGACAACAATTTGCTACGGGTTACAATTAAACCAAACTGTAGTTATATATTAAAACATATTAAGAGAAGCTATTGGGGGAATGGGGAGGGGTAATTTAAGGCGGCTAGGTGATAGAGATCTGATTATTTTGGAGAGTGAAGAATGATTATTGTATGTCTTTGTAAAATTAATGGCACATGTATATATATTAAAACATATTAAGATATTTTAGTGTGGTTCATTGAAATTAATGGAGGAAATTAACAGATTCACAATGGTTCAAGTGGTGGATGAAGACCTTGGTTAAAAAAAAATATGGCGAAAAATTATGAACGATGAAAACTTGGAGAACAATGATCATTTTTAGTTATTTAAGGTAGTGATAATCAATAAGGAATACGGATGTAAGATGGCAATGGTGTCTTTGGTGGAAAAAATGGAGGGAGATGGTCAAGGATAAAGTTAGTGTGAGGAAGAAACGGAGTGAAAAAGAAAAAAAATGAAAATTTTAATTAAAGTAAAAAATAAGTGAAAAGAAAAAAATTAAAATTTCTTAAAATAAATGACGTGTCACTAAAAGTCTGATGTGGATCATGACATGTCATTTTCATTGTGTGTTTGACGTGCACGTAAAGTCAAAAGGGTTTTAAAAGATTGTGTTTCATTGAGTTGAATTGTTCAGTTGGCAAATTCATGAGCAGAAGGGTCCAGTTGACAATTTGAGCCAAGTATAAGGGTCTCTAGGTCATTTCGCCATATATATTAATTATTAAAAAGTTTAAGTTATTACACAACATGAAATTTCTATACGCAATCATGTCATCTTTACCTATTATAATTAAGTAACTTATCTTATTTTCAAAATTATAAAAATTATATTCTAAGTAGATTTACGTGGAATATCATTTTGGTCACATTATAGACATTGACAGTATTGTATATGATTTAAGCTGCTCTCTCTAAATTTGAATAGTAAATAATGAAGAGGTGATTTATTTTCTAAGCAAGAAATGCATATAATTAAGTTTTACTTCTAAAATTAAAATATAAAATTTAAATAAAATAAAATAAAAATCTTAATGTACAAGGAGTTGTCAATAAAATGGCTTGTTTTATTGACGATATAGAGATTGTTTGTGATGATGATTTATAGAATTAATATCTAAAAAGATTAATCAATTTATCTTCAAAAATTAATTAAATTGATTTTCTTAAAGCGAAACAAGACTAATAAAAATGAACAAAGAAGTAGCATCCCGGAGAATTAAAGTAAGGCGCTCCAAAAGAAGACTATGTTAGCTTCCATTCATTTAAATTGGAAGAATTATTTTCAACTTTCAATAATAATAATAATAATAATAATAATAATAAAAACAACTACTTGAAATGAGTATATATTATAATAAGATCGATAACAGCCACTTTGTAGCTATGAAAGTAAATGACAACCATAGTTTATAATTACTATTATTTTAAAAGTTATGAGTGGCATGAATGATGAAATCCTCGTGAGTCCCTCACTCAAAACCCCCTTTTTTAATCATATATTATACATATAGACAGAAACTAATAAATTTCACCTCATCGTAATAAATACTGTATAGTAGCTGTGGCCGGTGTATATACTTAAAAAATACATAACAATATTAGTTAATAATGTTGTGAAATGTAACAATTTTCCCCTTGTAGTCGTTAAATTATTTTTTTGTTATCTACTTCAATTTGTTTGGACGTTTCAAACTGTACAAATGGCATATCCACCTCACTAGAGATAATTTGCGTTTGGGCCGTGGTCCAGTTTAAATGGACTCTACACTTATTTCGACGAGGAAAATTTTCACATATTTCGCCATTGAACGTTTTCGAGGTTTAGGGTTTCACAAGAAGACGAGAATTTTTTTTGTTTATTACCAAATAATAACTACTACTATTTTTTTTTTTTCTAATTTACGTTTTTAATGTTGAAAATTTGAATTTCACTTATTTTATTTTATTATAAATTTTGGAGTATTTTTAAAAATAGGTAAAAGACTCATAAATATTCTTTTTAAATTTTTTTTGTCTAAAAATATCCTTAACCCACAGAAAAGAGACTGATTTTGAATTTCAAACGTGAATGAGAAAATAACTACCAAAATTCTGTGGGAGAGATTTGTGGAGTGAAATAAAGAAGGGATAAATGTTGATTTTGGGTGTTAGGATTTATGTAGCGTTTGGGAGTAAAATAAGGAATTTTGAAAAGATTTAAAGCTGATATGGAATAATGAAAATTATGGGGAAAAAAATGTGTATATAGGTAATTTATCCTATAAACTATGGCATCAAAACATCCTATTGGCTATTTGTGTAAATCAAGAACTTTAATTGAAATGAAAAAAAACCAGTTTCTCAATTTATAATTAACTCAGAAAATATTACTGTATTCTTGAATTTTTATTTTTNTGATACATTAATCTGATGCGCGAGATACATTAATCGTTAAGTAAGATACATTACATTTTATACATGATACACTAATCTGATGCGCGAGATACAATAATATAAGCGCTGATACATTAGTCTGATGCGCGAGATATACTACATGATACACTAATCTGATGCGCGAAAATGAGAGATTTTGGAGATTTGTAAAACTTATAGGGGATATTGGTAATAAGTAAACTAAAATGTGGGAATTTTTCCTTATAAAAATATGATAAAACTTGAAATAACGAATTTATACAAACATAAACATATGAACTTTAAACAGTTATACAAATTATATTATACAAATTACATTATATAAGTTATATTATACAAAATACGAAAACTAAACATTTATACAAACTTTAAAAAGTTATACAAAAAAAGATTGAATGTATTTTGTGATAAAACTGAAAAAACAAAGGAAATCATCGTCATATACAAACACAAATCATTATATACAAATACAAATCAAACAAAGAACTGTTAGTTACGGATTATACAAACGTGGCGAATTATACAAACATGGCTAATTATACAAACTCGAACCCAGCCGATGTAATTAACAACTAATGTTAGTCGCGAATGATAATTACAACATACTATAGCTATGATGACTAATTAAGTAGTATAAATTTGCTTAACTGCATAATTTTCCATTTCAACAAAGCATATCATATACCAAAATACATTTTTATGTTAAATTAAACATAAACATTGAAAAAAAGGAGACTTTCTAATTGTTACCATCAAATTAAAGTATCTTATAATTTGAAAAAGTTGAATGATACCTCTTAAGTCTTAAGTGATCGTAAAATTGTTAGCTTATGACCACTAATTTAAAATCATGAATCCAACTAAACCTAGAGTACTATACTAGCTAGTTTTTATGTGCATAAAAAGGAATGATTTTCATGGGATAAAAATATTTGCACAGTTTTATTTTATAACGTAATTATAAGTGAATATCTTACTTGACTTATTATATGAGACACATTTTTCTTTTTAATCTATTTATAAACGATTTCTTTGAGCATCCATCCATGTCAACAAAGGTCTTCAATATAGGCATTAGTTCATTCAGTCAATGATCGAATTTCTTATTACCAGGTTGGATCGTTAATATTAAGTCAGTGATTAATTCGTTATGGAAAATACAAACATGAATACATTGATTAAACCAGTGGAAATACATTGACGGTATATTAACATTTTTATCATAATAAATTATCTATAATTATCTTCCAAATGACTCAATTATGTAAACATTACTTTTTTATATCGTCAATACGTAAAACTTAAACAAATTCATACCAAGTAAAGTTGAGAAAATCCCTCTTTTCCTCTCAATCGAACCTCTTTCTCCATCACTCACTTTCTTTCTTCCTCCTACTCTACCGCAATTCATCTCAAGTACTGAGACATGATGGCATGTACTACCATAACACTTAGAAACTCGAAAAAACAAACAAACTTAATGACTCGACGTTTTATCTATAACAATAATGACATCTGCTTCTTCTCAACGTGGCCTAAGCAATCTTCGCAGAACTGTAACTTGGTTATTCATCACATTATTAATCATCTATCTTCTTTACTCTTTTAATTTAATTCTCAATAAAGATTCCCCTGAATGTACCAATTCTTTGTCTTCCTCATCAGAATTATCCACAAAAGAATCAATTTCCACAACATTCCCTCAAACTGAAAATTCGAAAAATTCAACTTCCCTTTCTGTTCAAGAAAATACAGGGGAGCCTGAAACAGGGCTCAAACACATTGTATTTGGGATTGCCGCGTCTACAAATTTGTGGGATAAAAGGAAAGAGTATATTAAATTATGGTGGAGGCCAGGGGAAATGAGAGGTGTTGTTTGGTTAGATAAAAATGTTACAATCAAGAAAAATGAAGATTTGCCTGAAATTCGAATTTCTGAGAACACAACTAAGTTCTTGTACACGAATCGACAGGGGAACAGATCGGCTCTGAGGATATCCAGGGTTGTTTCGGAGACTATAAGGTTGGGACTTAAAAATGTGAGATGGTTCGTAATGGGAGATGATGATACCGTGTTTAATGTCGATAATGTTGTTAGAGTTCTTTCAAAATATGATCATAATCAGTATTATTACATTGGAAGTTCTTCAGAAAGTCATATTCAGAATATTTTTTTCTCATATGCCATGGCTTATGGTGGAGGTGGATTTGCTATTAGTTATCCATTGGCAAAAGAATTGGAGAAAATTCAAGATCGATGCCTTCAACGATATCCTGGATTATACGGTAGTGATGACAGAATTCAAGCTTGTATGGCTGAGCTCGGGGTCCCCCTTACGAGAGAACCTGGATTTCATCAGGTAACCGTCCATTAAAAATGATCAAAATTAAATCCGTATTACAGGTTACAGTTCATATAAGAGTAGGATAAGTAACAACAGGTTAAAATACTCTATAGTCAAAATCTTCATGTTCATAACCAAAGTTTCATGCATTACTAGAACTATGCTATTCCAATATTTAGTCCAGGAGCCATGAATATTATTATAACTATGACTCCCTCCGTTTCAATTTGTTTGACTGATATAAAGTTTAAAACTAAAGATATGTGCAATGTATCAAAATGTTCTTCAATCTTGTAGTCTTAAACATGCCAAGTGGAAAGTTGAAAGTAAAGAGAGACCAGGAAAGGAATGAGACATTCTTTTTTAAACAGACTAAAAAGAAAGTAAGACTAACAAATTGAAACGGAGGGAGGGAGTATCATTTTACTGTCACATCTTCAATTCAAAGTACTTCTGACTGGATTTTGACGATTTTTTTTTGTACTGTATAGTATGATGTGTACGGGAATTTGCTAGGCCTATTGGGAGCACATCCTGTAACACCTCTAGTATCAATTCACCATCTTGATGTTGTGGATCCTATAATTCCAAGGATGAGCAGAATTGATGGACTCCAACGCGTTTTTGAATCGATGAAATATGACACTGCCAGCATAATGCAGCAGTCAATCTGCTACGACAAGCAGAAATACTGGTCTATTTCAGTGTCGTGGGGCTACGTGGTTCAGATCACGAGGGGTAATATATCTCCAAGAGAATTAGAAATGCCCACAAGAACATTTCTCAACTGGTATAAAAGAGCTGATTACACTGCCTATGCATTCAACACTAGGCCCGTGACAAAGCACCCGTGCCAGAAGCCTTTCGTGTACTACATAAGTGCAGCCAAATATGATCGAAGCAAGAATCAGATCGTTGGGATTTACCATCGTCATAGAGAGTCGTACCCTTATTGCAGATGGAAAATTGAGTCACCTGAGAGTATCAATGCAATTGTAGTGTTGAAAAAGCCAGATGATAACCGTTGGCAGAAGGTAAATTTGTTAAGACAACTCCATTTCTGAATATTGATCGAAAAAGGACTATTACTAAGTGGATTTTGTTCTGTTTTGCAGGCAACAAGAAGGGATTGTTGTAAAGTTCTACCATCAAACAACTCCTATTTGTACATTTGGGTAGGCAATTGCAGAGCAGGTGAAACGAGTGAAATGTAGCTGTTGGAAGGAGGGAGGCTATAGTTTTTTCACTTCCTTCTGTTTTTTTGTATCAATAGATGTTGATTAGGAGAAAGTTGAGATACAGAAGATTCATAGTAATTTTGCAGAAATGGTACTACTACTGTAGAGCACACACTAGAGTCACGACTAATAGTGGCTAGTATTTGCAATACAAGTTTAACCAACATATATAGATATTCTTTCTTTTCACTGCATAAGTCTGTTGACTGCATGAAAAGCTAATTTCCTATCGAAGTACGGTCCAGCAAATGCTCTCGGAAACACTGTTAAAAGACAGAAGTCAGCAGTATGAAACATCCTTATTAATGATATTGATGTATCCTAATTTTAAAAATCATAACCCTCAAATGTTGATAGTAGTGGACAACGATCCATTGAAATTTAGACCTTTGTCACTCCGATTCTTAAAAAAAAGGAAAAGAGGAAATGTCAAAATGTTAGTTTTTGGTTCCTATATGTGTATGCCCAGACAGTATGTGTCTGATAAATATATGTGTTTTCAAGTGACTTTGCAATCTTATCAATAGCAAAAAGTGTAATCCTTAAGTACTCAAAAAGATTATTAGGAACAAAGGGAATAGAGAATGACTTGTAAGTATAGTTGCAATGATCATTAGAAACAACTATTTCTGAATGTATTCATCACAGCAGACATCTGCTTAAAGAGTCAACAAGCAGTCTCAAGTCTCACACCGACCTTCCTCCAATCAGCCTCGATTACAACGCCAGAGCCCAGACACGTGAACCATAGCACCTGATGTTTCCTATCTCATCATCTGTTATGAAAATGTTACATTAAATTTTTTCCATACATTTATGTGAGATCCATATCTTCCTTCTCGTTTGCATATCGCCAAGCATTTTGTACTACATTGGAATAGCTAGTAGAAAATATATGTATATTGGCTTTAAATTGTTCTTGCTAACACTTCTAAGCTGATTACTTTTTCTCAGTATATCATAGAAGCATAGAACTTTTACATATTATATATGCTATGCACTGGAGCTTGCATTTGCACCAGATATGCAAAGGAGGCATTGTTTTATTATGTCCAATCTATGATTTTAAAGCGGCATCTTTAGTTTACATATGACACAAAAAAGTTGACAACCACTTCTATTTGTGTGTGTTTCAGTTCTTATTTTAGTCCTCAAGCTTTGTTGTATCATTTCCATCACCACATTACCAGGTTTCTTCATTGTTTATAGATTTCTGAGGAGATTGACTTTTGTATGACTTCCGGATAGGAGGCTCGATTTCAGGGTCATACTTTAAGGAGGCAAGGTAGCTCAAAGCAGTGACGATATCAACAATTGGAGGACGCATATTAGGTTGCTCCTGGACACACATTGCAGCAATTGCAAGAGCTTGGTATAAGCTCCTTATTGGATAGTGACCATCAAGTGCTGGATCTGCCATTTTGTAGAATTTTTTCCTGTCTTTGAATAATGGTCTTGCCTGCAAAAGCAAAATGCATATCAGATAGAACAACATTATGTTTATCCTTAACAAGTCTGTGTTAAACTGTATTTCTCTAGTCACTCATCAGAACTCTGAACTAGAAGGCACCTGCACATCACTGAGACTATATGCATAGGGTAAGATGCCATTCAAGCAGGGGCGTATACAAGAGGGGGTCACCGGGTTCACGTGAACCCATGGTCCCCTCCCGAAATCATATATAGTAGTGTTATATTTTTAAAAAATATTTAAATATTAATGTGTGAACCCAGACTCGAAGTATCATATAATGTAGTACGATGATGATTGGGTGCACCTCTCTAGGTGAGGTTAGAAATTTGAATATTTTATCTATCTTGTTTTAGTTTTCTTTCTAAGATTTTGTAACTAGTTTGGATAAATAAAAGTTAATTTTGGACCTATAATTTTAAAATTTTAATGGTTTTCAGTAAAAAGAATCTAACCGATCAAATTTATGTCTTAGATCCACCTTTTCATAATAGTGCACCCATTATCTATAAATCCTGAATACGCCTCTGCATTCAAGGACAGTGCAGACAGAACGACATCAAAATTAAAGACACTACAAACCAGTACATGACACCATAATATTTGTACCAAAAGGAAGGATGATTCAGGTAAATGCAAATCGACTCTTCTAAGCAGAAAACTGCAATTTTCCTTTTGATGATGGAGAAATCTCCAAGGGCCGTGGGCACAGTTCGAAACTTGGTGGATGAAGGGCCACCCCTTAACCCTTCTCCACTTAAATACCAGGCTTTTGTTTGTGAGGAAAAGAACAGACAGAAAACTATATATTTAAAACCAAATACATCCTCCAATCTGATAAACAATGACTAAAGACTTGTTCAAAAAACAATACTGGAAGTAGTTTAGGGACATCCATTTCTTGGATCCATTTAGGTGCAGAAATGAGAATGATGGTTAACTTCAGTAGCTAGGAGGTAAGGATAAATCAGGTCTTACCACAGTATAACGACAAAAATATATAACATGGCAACAATAAGAGATCAAAGGAACATACCCAAGAAACCAGGTTTTGCTCCGCAGCAGATTTTGTATAGTCAATCGCTCTCCTGCCTGTGATTATCTCCAGAAGAACAACCCCAAAGCTGTAGATATCTGACTTGAATGTCAGTTGGCCAGTCATAGCATAATCTGGTGCACAGTATCCATATGTGCCCATCACTCTGGTGGAAACATGGGTCTTGTCTCCACTAGGACCTACTTTAGCCAAGCCAAAATCAGATAACTTAGGGTGGAACTCCTTACCAAGTAGAATATTGGAGCATTTCAGATCACGGTAAATAATTGGAGGATTCATCTTGTCATGTAAATATTCCAGGCCCCTTGCGGCACCTGCAGCTATCTTCATTCTAATGTTCCAATCAAGAGGTTTTTGATTTGGCCAGGGGTCTGCACACATTGAAAGAAGCAAAGCAAATGGACTCATCACAAAGAGTCGAAAGAAATAAGCATGTTTCTCAGGATGGAGGAAGCTAAGATTGGAATAAAGTAACATGAAAAGTAGGCAATGATAACATACCAAACAAATGGTCTTCCAACGAACCAAGAGACATATACTCATAGACTAATAGCCTCTGATCTCCCTCAGCACAACAACCAATTAGTTTAACAAGATTAGCATGGTCAGCCTTACTTAGTGTCTGTACCTCAACAACAAATTCCCTAACTCCTTGGCATCCATTTGGATCAAGTTGTTTGATGGCTACAATCTGCATTGGAAAAGAAAATAAAAGATAAACAGATTCAGGCCACCAACTATACCTAATGCTAAACCACTCACTTACTTCAAATGACTTTGCAAAGATTGGAGGGGATATAAGTTCATAAAAGGAGGAGAGATATTCAAACAATCCTGTTGTGTATTAAAGACTTTAAGGTAAGGGAGAATGATAAGTATCACGACAAGAATGGCGTCGAGCTGACCTCACCAGTATCCACCAAATGACCTTTATATACTTTGCCAAAACCTCCTTCTCCCAAGAAGTAATCTTCCTTGAAATCTTCTGTTGCAGCTATTAATTGATCGAATTTAAACCTCTGTGCCTTAGCACCACCTGTTTTCCCATCTGTGGGAGGGATGTTACTATAACCCCCTTCTTTCTTAGACATAGATCGATTTGCAATTTTACCCTCTTCATTCTTCACAACTTTAAATTGACTAGCCACCGGTGTAACTACTGAACAAGATAAAACAAGAGACACCAAAAAGATGGGAGTTTAAATAAAGGAGGACTCACTTGAAGGAGGGAGAAAAAGAATGAAGAGCACATGGATAGTAAACGGCCAAAATACTTATCCCAGCAAGATCCTCAAATTTTGTAGTACACAAAGAAGCAAAAAAAGATTCATACAGAGAAAGGACCAAACTTTTTGAAAAAAATCAAACATATACAGAGAAAAGTCCAAAGAACCAAGAAATGTTGTTCTCAAATTGTTGTCAATCCGCTACACTAGACAACACCCTGAATCAGAAATCAGAATGTTCAACCTCCTCCTTATCAGGAAAAAAACAATTTTTTTTTTTTACTAATTCCTTCCATGAACATCTCAAAAAAAGACATCAAAAGTTTCAGAATCCTGTAAACATGAAAGAATGAAATAGGCATAGAGCCACATAAATATATCGAAGACATTATTTGCAAACATAAAACGAGGGGTCTTAATAGCTCAATTAGTTGGCTAAGCAAACTTTCACCTTGTTAATGAGGGTTCAATTCCCCACCTTGTAATCCCCTTCTCCTACCGGATTGTCATAAAAAAAATTAGCAAAAAAATAGAACCTGAAACGAAAATCAAAGCAATAAGGTAGACAAGACGATGTTTGCTCAGATGGTGCACATCCTCCCCACCAATATTAAGTTTGTAGGTTTGTGTCATCAAAAAAACAAAAAGCTCCCAGGAATTTTTAAAAAATGGAAATAATATATATTTGGTACGATGGAAGTCATTTTTTCTTATGGAAAATTGCCTTAATATACCAAACACATTCGTGGAAAATAACCATAAAATATTTCATCAAATCATTATCTATATCGAAAAAGATTTAAAAAATCGTAGATGCATGCAACAATAATAATTCAAGATCCATAAAACAGGACACAAAAACAAAATTTGGTTTTGGAAAATTCAAAATATGATCAAATTCCAACAACCCCACATTGAAATTTTCCAAATGCACAAAAAAGGAACAATCTTTCCAAATCAAAAAAAAAACCCATAAAAATTTCACCAAATCATTTGAAAATATAAATACCTTGTTTAGGCTGTGGCTGTTCAACCCTTTTGTATTTATGATTACTACTTGTTTGAAATATCTTTTTCTCTGGTTTCTTCACTGATGTATCTCCATCTCCAGAACAAGGAAAACACCCCATGATTTTAATTTCTTCAAAAATATATCTACTCTCACTTTCTTACTAACTATTTTTCTCTTCTTCTTTTTTTCTCAAATAATAATAATAAATGATTTAAGAGTTACAAAACTCTCAGTTTTTTTTTTGCCTTACTTTAAAAGAGAGAAAGAAGAGAAAAATGAAGAAAGAGAACACATAGCTTTAACCTTTTTATACGTTTATTTGTTAAATTAAAAAAGAAGCTACTCTTTTTCTGGGGTTTTTGTATTTGTGGTGCAAATGTGTAACATAGTTTTTTCTGGTACAGCTGATCCTCAAATTAAATGCCACGTAATAATACCTAGATTTTTTTGGTCAAATCATATTAGAAAGTCACATCAATATATCTCGTCGTCATAGCTGACTCATCAACAATTGCTGTCTCATCGGGGTAGATCCAATGTATCCGTAACAGATTCATATGAATTCAGTATTTTCGATACAAAACATAAATTTATTAAATTTATTATATATTATTAAATATAAATATATAACTTTAAGTACATAATAAGTTTAATGCTAAGAATCTTCCATCTTATAAACATTGAATTCATCCTCTGGTGTAATCTCATCAAAATTTAAGAAAAAACAATCGAACTACTAAAAAATATATTGTCAAATTTAAAATATAAAGATTAAATTAACTTATTTTAAAATCAACACATATATATATTTTTCTTTTTAAATTAATTACTAAAAAACTTGTCAAATAAAATAAAAATTATGTATTTGCCCTACAACAAAAAGAGTAAAAAAATAGTTTGACGTATAAAACATCTCGGTTAACAAGGTCCGAAAAGAATCGCACTACAATAAATATGATATAGATAACCTATGTAATGCGATTTCCTCCATGACTCGAACACATAATCTACAAATCACACCGAAAATAACTTCAAAAGGCTCATCTTCTCCAACGCGGCTTTCATTTGAGAGCTAATAAACGAGTGAAAATCTGTCAAGTTACTCAAATTGTTTATTATTGTAGGTAGGTTTTGACCAAAAGATGTCATTCCTTGGTTGAATATTAGGGAAAGGAACAAAATTGAAAGAGAACACAACAAAGAGAGGGAAAAATCAGCATAGAATAAATAACATAAGTCCACCAGCAGAAAAAATAATTTTAAAAAACCAATATGTCAGAATTAAAATTACTCTTCGTGTAGTAGAAAAAAAAACAAATAAAACTTGATCATTACCAAAATGTAAGTGTTTTATATATTAAACAAATCACGTTAAAAAAGAGCGGAGCAAGAATATAAAAATTGTATAAAGTAATTACAAAATTTCTATAAGATAAATATTATATATATGATTGAATTTGGTTCGATTTGTTTATGGAGTATATGATTTTAAAAAAAATAAAGTTCACTACCTAAGCAAACCACACAATTTGTTTTATTTGATTTTATTTTATGATTCGATTTGGTATTTTGGTTTATGTTCAATACTCCTACTCAAATGAACGTATGCCCATTTGTTCTTTTCTAGTAATTTGTTTTGCCCTCATAATTATTTTTTAACAAAATGTTCTCTACCAACTGTACTACTTCATTTTCTATTTTGTCAAGAAAAGGACTAGTACATTACTATATTGATAATTAATTATTTATTTATTTATTTTATAAAAAAAAAAAAAATACAGCCGCGGCCCAGCTGTAAAATAAAAATATTGAATTCTGAGAAAGAAATAAAAAGATAAAAATGATATTCAATCAGCTACGTCTCTGGTTATTGGTATAGTCTTGTTCTGTTGATCCACCAAATCCAACTATATATTGACTATTTTAATTTTTCATGACAAGAAAAAACACAAAATGAATGAATATATAACCTACAACATACAATACATTCGAACCTTTTCATTCTTATATATAATATTAAAAAGTGGATAAAAATGTAAAGAGACAAATGTTGTAAACTTGGTTTGTGATTTCGCAAATCAAACTATGCCCTTAATTTAAACTCAAAAGAAGACGATTATGGATCACCTAAATAACATACATTAAACTAACTGATATGGAGTAATATTATTGAGTGAGAATTGTAAAGGCAGTTGAGCTGGTGCAGCAGGTAGTATCTCACGAGGGAGATCAGAGATCAATTTTCTTTGTCAATACCTTCCCAGTCGTCGAACTTGTCTAAATATGATTTATATCTTTTATTTAATTTACAAATTGTTAATGCTGATTAACTACAAATGAAGTGACAAATAAGAGTGCACGTATAGTTGCGTCTAGTTTACAAATTCCTAATAATCAACATTTTACCGTTGTGATTAAGACTGAAACGAGGGTGATTGTTTTTCTTTTAAAATTGTTAGCAAAGCTAGCTACTGAGCACTAGTCAAACAATTTATGTTGAGAAAATGTTGCAACTAAATGGAATGTCTTTTTTTTTTTTTATGAAAATGACTCACAACTATAATCAAACTTTTAAATGAAAAAATAGCTATTCATATGCTGCGCCATGCATTTTGTTTATTTATTAAGTTGTCGTGTCACGTATTTATAGATTTGAAAGATATTTGCAACACTCCAGATGTCTTATGATTTATTAGTGAATTAATATTATATTATTATCTCCTTCTAGATTTTTCCGACTTTTCTCCGACCAAGATTATATATAAATTTAGAAGATTTGTCACCCCATAATCTTTTTCTTATTTTAAAAGAAAAAATCAAGATATAGTCAAAAATCAATTACTATTTCTAAAATAAAGGAGTTGGAACCTCCAACTAATTAAAAATAAAATAACATAGTTATCACTTGATAGGAATTCAAAAAATCGTTTACTGATGATACAAACCACTTGAGACCCTTTTAAAATAACATAGTGAATGTATTCTAATTCTAACCAGCTGTGGCAATTTGCTGGCGTTGTATACTTATTGTTAGTATTAATACTATCTTTGGTCCATTTTATTTGTATTTTTAAGCACCCCTAACAAAAACATTTTGAAGCTTTAATCATAGAGTATTAACAATGACATTCTGACAAAAACAGATATCAAGATCGTTTACAACAAGAAATGATCTGGAGTATGAATCAACTGGAATCTGGGAGTGACATGCTAAAATGTTTATGTACTTCACTCTCAGATCTAAGAATTAGATTTGCGGCACCTGTTTCTTCAACAGGTGCAGAGCTCTCACCAATGCTTTATTGCAACAAGAATAAATTTGAAAAGAAAAAAAAAAGTCACTCGCCAAAAAGAGGCATATAAATGTTTATCTGTAAAGCTAGGACGACCACCATCTTCCTCATGGAAATTAGTCCGATTAACATAAAGGTAGAAACAAGGTGAGAGTTTTACCAGATGTGCATCATGAGATACACTCCTTGCTCAAAATGTAGTCTACTGCTTCTTCCACAGTGTCAACAACCTGCACCAAATGAAGATCATGTTTGGGAAATGTGTCCTTAGTGAACATCGTTATACTTGCTTAATGGCGGTCCAGAAATGGACCATACTAGAAATATGTGAGTGAATATCATCCATCCACTTATTAGCTTTACAAATTAATTTTCCAGATCGAGTGGGTGATTGCAGAGGGAATTAAAGAGAAAGCAGTTATGCACTATTGTATAAAGAAAAAAGTAGATGCAGTCATAGGTCAAATATGTCATTTACTCACCAGATCTGCTGGAAAATCGTCATGATTTTCTTTCCCCTTGAAGACACCAGTTCTTGTCAAAATAGAGAACCAAGGACTTCCAGCCTTAAAGGTAAGATTCAGAATTATATGCAGTTCATGAAATAGCTGAGTAGCAGCTTAAATAAATCAGAGAACAAACCTGTCGAGCTCCTTTGATATCAACAGAGGGATTATCACCAATCATATATAAGGTTTTGAAAAACTGCTTTCTATCATCAACTTGATGGTTAGTGTGACATGATTGTAGAACATGCATCAGAACTGTCTCCGCATTTTTAAATACAGAAGGATTTGGTTTCCCATATGACGTATACTTCAGAGCAGCAGGATGGATACTGCAACAAAAACTACTCTCAGAAGTGCATTACTGTAAGGTGCAGTTTCATTTACATCATCTCTATACCCATCTTACGTGAAATGTAATATTAATATTTATGCTGATCTATAATCAGAGCATGATAACGACACTATATGCAAGCTACTTTCTCAATTATCAGATATTATATCAAGTCTCAAGATATTTGGAAATGAGCCTCACGCATTGAAGACGGATTCTACTGCAATTCTGAAAGCACCCATGCCAAGTCGTTCAGATGGAAACAAGGCCTAGAGTGAAAGTTAGATAGCAAAGGTTACATTCTCTATGAATATGTTGAGGAAAGCAAGGACAATCAGATCTATTTAGCATTGGAAAACCTGATAGGCAAGGTCATCATTTGCAAAAAAGAGTGGTGGCTGGTGTGCAATCTCTTTTCCTGGCAGCCCTCCGGTCCTTAGAATGTCACAGAGAACCTAAAATTGAATTCTCTAGTTAAAATTGAAAAACTACAATAGGTGGAGTGAAAGCAAATTTGAGCACATTAATTTCATGTAGTAAGACATGGAGATGCATGCAAATGCACAAAAAAATAAGAAATAAAAGGAACAGACAAGATTTCTGGGAGTTGGATGAATCTGACAGGGACTTCACAAATCAAAGGGAAACATAGATTAGGAAATAAAAAATATAAGAAAAAAAATTATTGGCCAAATATTAAGTTTCAAAAAAAAAATTATTGGCCAAATATTGATGGATAAATCTGATTGACAAGTTGTATCTGCAAATCACTAATTATAAAGAAGAATACCTGGATGTCCCTGCTCCAATCAACAGAATCACTAACAACAAAGACCGCCGCCACTCTCTGCGAGCATGGATCATTGCTCAAAGCTGTATGCTTAGACTTGCTACTCTGATTACCATCCAGCTTGTCTGTCCATTTTTTGTATTGTGCCAATGGGTCAATGTTGTCAAAACAAGATGCATACTCATCTATGGAGAGAACATTTCTGAAATTTAAAGCATAGTAGTATATCACGTTGAAATTGTTAAGCATTTGAGGTTTGCACTCTCAACCTACATCTATAAAGTGCAAAGCCAGGGAGCTTACTTAAAACCATATTCAGACATCACTTCGGCGGGTTCTCCTTTTCCAACAGCAACAATAAGCTCATTCTCAAATCTGTTAACATGGATTTAACTTATTAAAAACAACCAAAGCAAATTTTGATCTTTCAAACTTGAGATTTCTTATTAACGTAAACAGCTTTAGTTCCAGCAGATAAAGCTTTGTAACCTTATTGTGTCATCCTGCAAATCTATATCTGTAGTATATACGCTTACACTATAGGCTCTTAACTTTGGTTGTTGTGCCTGTATCTAACACTTCTCAGTTCTCATACGCGATGCACCAACAAACACTCAAGTAGACAAACAATAGGAACTTCAGCACTTTTAGCTTTTGCAAGTCACTAAAATTAATACATAAAATCACTTAATAAATGAGATAAGTATTTTCTGGTTAAGGCATTATTTCATCATTCAAATTGAATATCCATACTAAAACATTTCTGGACACCCAACTCGGGACAGGAGAAAATTTTACGTGCACTTCCTAAGTCAGCTCTAGAAGACTAATTGCATGGATAACCATTGCTAACCTTTTTCTTTCCTTTCTTTTATTCAAACAAAACAGCCATTTTTTAAACTGTAGTTATGTTTATTATTCATAAGTGATCAATTTATTAAAGACCTGCTGGTACTTCTATCAACTAAGCTATGTCCTACTTTCAAATATGTGGAGTTGGCATACTGGTAATCAAGCCACATGCTTTTTAGGTGCTTCCGAAGTTTATTGCTATTAATTTCAGTTCAGAAGAAAGCACATCCTTTCGCATAATATTTTGTATAAGAAAACCTGCACATAAGAAATAGCCATCTTTGTTTTCTTCTACTAACTGTTCTTTATTATATATTGAATGCGGAAAATTGGGGAATGAAATCTACCAAACAAAAGATTACCTTCTCATCAACTGTTTGAACGGTGAATGCCCCTGTATAACCTGCAGATCCATTCAAGCAAACAAAATGCACGAGAGACTTTAAGCATGGAGCAAGTAGCACATTATAGGACTACCAACTCATGGAAAGATCCAATTGTTGAAGAGAAAGAGCAGTTATAATCAAGACAATACTAATTTTGGATAATCAGAAAGAACTTCACCACTATGTCTCTCAAAAGTAGTATACCTGTAAAGGTAGGATATTAACATCCAACAAACTTCCCAACTCCTTTGCTCTTTTAGATTCAGGAACACCACCTCCTATTGAATATAAAAGACCACATTAAGCCCCTTACGTCTGATAAAGTAATAAGCTCTCAAAACGCATGCCTACTACTCCAAAGTCCAGAACAGTAGGTTATAATAACGTTGCCTCAATGAGTCATAGAAGGAAAAATGAATCATTCAGATAGGAGAACTAGTCTATGATGAATTAATATTTACTGTGATTCTACTAAGTGAAAGATGCCACTCCACCTATTTGGCATTATTTTTCATTCAATCTCTATCATGAGATCCAATAAAAGAGCTCCATCAATAAACCTAATTCTTTTTTTTAATAAGTTTATCGATAGACCTAGTTCATGTTCACCTGATGCATAAAACACATGAAAAAAGTGCATGTTTTTAAATTTCACTCAATTTTGCTAGGTATAAAAAGTGGAAACCAAAGACAAAATGAATGCAAATGCGAAACCAGCATGGAAGCTGATAGACTTTGGAATGTCCTAATCAAGAGATATTTCTGTAGAAAATCCAGCACTCATCTCCCTTTGAAATTAGGAACCAAATACTAACCGATGACATTGGGTTTTATGTATTCATAGAACTGCCAAAACATATTCATTGGGGAGAGAACTAACATCCTATGAGTCATCAATGGTTTAAGGGATATTGGTATCAACAACTTCAACCACCTAAAAAATCTCTTCTACAATACTAACTTTTCTCATTTCAACAAGGATTCTCATTATTCACAAATTATTGTTTCGTATGAGAGTTTGGAAAAAGTAGGCCAGTGAAACCCCAATTAATGTTACAGGACACTACAAGTTTAGATACCCCAGTTAATTGAGATAGATATCTTCTAAAGCCATGATTCATCCTACTCCAGAAATTGATAAGTAGAACTTAAATTATTGCATTTATGGCACTGTTACTTTAAGTAGCTAAAGAATGAAGGCACGAAACCAGTTGCAATGCTACCAAATGGATGTTGAACAAGAACAGGTTACATCAACCACTCACCATTGGTCAAGAATACATAGGGAACCTTCAGAGTACCTGCACAATCAAAAAGCTACTGAAGTTAACCTACCTGATCTGGGCTACCAACAAAAAGTGCCTATATATAGCTCCAAGCCCATAAAAGTATGAATCAGTAGTATTTAGATGGTAATGCTACAACATCACAGAGGAGAGGACAACTTCATATCACAAGATCGATAACATTGTCTAAATGCATGTGATTTCAGATATTTTGTAAGGAAAAATCACTCCAGTGCATATCACTTTCCCCCTTTTGATGGAAATTTTCTACAATTCTTGATAACCGAACATTGAAAAATGACTTTGCTAAGAAATATAGTTTCTTCAAGCATTTTCTATCATGCCAAATACATCAACAATTAAGAAAATATATCAAGCTCGCGGGTAATAAATGGAAAAGAAAAATGAATGTGTGGCTAGAACTTATTCTGGAATATCATTCTCATTTTCTCTTGCATCAACCTCGACGCCTTATAAGATCATGAATATTACTAAAGTCTCTTTTAGAGGAGCTAAAACAAAACAAAAAATAAAAAAATTGAACATTTATCCATCATACCTCTTTATTTTCCCACATCCAGTACACATTTTACCTTAAACATATAAACAGATTGTTATCTCGGCATTTTCATAATAAGTAGGCACCTACAATTGCTAAGTTGTAGCTAATAAAATTCTTAATTTCATTTTCATTACCTCTTGTGACAAACATTATATAATCACAATATTCTATTAGAAAGATAAACTAAATGTGATAGTCGAAACGACATCGTACCGGAATCATCATAGAAGCGTTTGAGAGCTCGAGGAGAGCCGCCGATAGGGTTGCTGCCGCAGAGCAAAACGCCATCAATGTCGAACGCGACGCCGAATGAAGCTCTGCATCAAGAGATTATAGATTCTCATAAAAACTAAAGCAAAAACACATGTACTAATAAGAGATAGAGATAAATTAAGTACGGATTGGAAGAGGAGTGAAGTTGACGATAGAAGAAAGCCAAAGATAGTGAAGGAGTAGCTGTGCTTCGAATCTGCGAAGAAGAGAGCTTTCTTCTTAAAATCTGAAGAATTTTCATCTTCTCTTTTTGATCGTGTAATCCCCTTTGTCCTGAATCTTTTCAATAATAAAACCCGATTGGTTTATTGGACTTGTATTTCACTTTCTCAAACTTTTGTGTTTTCCGAAAAAAAATTCATAACTTTAAAATTAAACAAAAAAAAGTGATATTTTATCATAAATTATAAAAAAGTGTTTTGCAATGAGTGGTGATTGAGCCTTATATTAAGCCATGAAATTTTTTTTTATTACTTTAAAATTATTAACTTCACTTGAAAATCGCAAACTACCTATCGTATTAAAGTCAATTGCAAAATTATAAATTTTATTAGTGAAATTCAATTTAAAATTAAAACAAACTTGTATTTCAAGTAAATTAGATTTAGTTTTTATATATTATCATGTATTTTATTTTTGACTTATAATTGTGGTCTATTCAATAAAAAGGGCTTGCCCAATTTTAAATTTTTAAAAAAATCATGAATAAAAAATTAGCAACGAGTGTCATATGAAAATTCCTTGCTTCAAAATGATTTATGTTGCTGATTAAAGTGACCGAACTTCAAAACATTATAGCAAAGTCTATAAATTTTATCAATCACATAGATAAAGGGCGTGTTTTATATTATAGAGCTTGTTTTCTCAATTTTCATTAAAAAATTATTAACATTGAAAAACATCATATATTATTATTATTATTATTATTATAAAAACAGGATAAACAACTTTAAAGTTAGAAATATGTTATACTTATAGAGAAACAAATGGAGTATCACATTTTTTTTTTTGTTTTTTGAAACAAATATCACATCAATATCCAAATATAAATAATTCCATTTGAAATGAAATCAATCATATATATTAAAATACAACCCAAGAAGTGCTGAAACAAATGGAGTAAAACAATACTCCAATTAACCAAAACAAAAAACAGTAAACAGGCTTACTTTCACTTGTATTACACAGAGAAATTGAAAACGAAACAAATCGAATCAATAGTACATTACATCATAGCCTTCGTCTTTAACGAATAATCCAAGCGAAGATACCTCCACCTCCAATCTTTAGCTCGGATTAAAGTCACATCACAAGGTAAATATAAAACCACTGCTGATCCGACAGATTAAAAAAAGTATTTTCAAGGCGAGCGCGCTTATGAAGCCAGTGAAGAAAACAGGGGAACGTAAAATTCCCACATCCAAATGAGAAATATCATCCCTTTCTTTGCGATAATTGATCCGTGTGATTTCACCTATCAGAATCGTAACCACTAGGGGTTGCTGTGGATGGTGTCGAAGACCCGGACCCGGACCCTCCCCTTCCTGATTGACTCCTCATAGAAGCCAATCCAACAGCTGATTTCACCATAGATTTCAAAATCTTCATTTTGACTTGTCCCCTTCTTCGAGGAAAGCAAAGGTTCTGGTTTGACTTGATCGCTGATTTTTCCATATACATATTTTTTGTTGGTTTTGATCAATTCTAAAGAAAAAGAAAAAGGATTTTTGTGTTGAGCAGGACAGAGTAAAACAGAGCTTTTGAAATTGGATATCTAATAGAGATTTTCACTAAAATGAAGAGGTTGATGATTTATGAATGAGTTAAAGGGAGGGCAAGGGCACCTTTATAACAGTTCAAAAAAGGACCAAATTGTAAATTCCAGTTACTTGGTTCACAAGGCTGTGGAGTGGTTATTCAAGAAATTCGCATCTCGCTTTTTGGAGTGCTTACGTGGACACTAAAATGGTCCACTCCAAATATAATGTACAAAAGCTGACATCTGTACCTTTTTTCCAATTTTTATTTTAATTTACATGATATTATTTGACTTGACAAATAAAAACGAAAGGAAGAGTTTTGAATTTATAATCTAAAATACTCACTAACCATTTACTCCACATGACAATAAATCATTTCATTAAATGAAAAATGAATTTCAAAATTAAATTATTTTTAATTATGAAAAAGTCATTTCTTAGTGAATGGACCAAAAAAAATATGTCTAAGAAACAAAGAGGGTATTATAGTACTAATTTTGAAAAGGTTCATTAGGTTGGAAAAAAAAAAAAAGAAAGGTTCATAGATATGAAAACACTCATTGTTGAACTGAGAAAATAAATTGTTAAACCGAGTTGAAAAGGTTCACATTTTAAATCCATATGTTAAATTGGTGACAAAACAGCAGTTCATAGAGTTGAAAAATCATATTTTGATAAATAGAGTTGAAAAGGTTCAAAGGTTTAAAAGGTTCATTGAATTAGAAGGTTCAAAATTTGAAATGGTTCGTTTAACAAGTCAATGAAGAGCTTGTGACGCTGACTTGTACCTTTCACATTATTGAAATATGATATAAAATTTGTGATTAATTAGGTTTTATGTCTATTTTTAATATGATATAAAATAAGATCCTGAATTTGCAATGTTAAAATTTTACTTATTCAATTTTGGATGTATGGAAGAATGTTAAGTTCCATATTCATTGACGGGACGAGTTCTTACATGTTCTTGGTTGATAATCTTTTCTCATGAGATTAGCTTTTATGATTAAAAATTAGTTTTAAGTCCATTCCTTAAAATTGAAGTGCATATAAACGTAACTAAAACCCATTTTAATGGCTAATAGTCTTTTTGGTTCAGTCATTGTCTATTATTATTATTGTTTCACATTATTAATGGAAAAGCAATTTAAGTTGAATTTAATATTTTTATTATCTCAATTTTGATGGCATCCTTTCTATTTTAGTCCATTTCATCATTCTCATTTTACTCTTAATAGATTCCACTTAACAAATGAATGAGCCATTAAGCAATTTAAATATTTCTTGAATTGAAAGAGGTTGAATCAATATATAAGCTAAATAATGGGTTATAATCCAATCTGTCATACTTTTACTAAATCTCATTTTTATTATTTATTTTCTTATATATAATTAATAATAACCATTAAATATTTTTCTTCTTTATTATAACTACTAGATAATCTTGCGCATGGGCCCAACAATCGGCAATTAATTAAATTATATGTCGTTTGTAACAAAAGATTATAACACATCTTTTTGCTTTCTGATAGTCTCCTTTTATATTAGTGAAGTAAAGATAAGACAAGCCTTCAATGCCACAAAGTTAATCTAACCGAGATCTGAACATATGCACAAATTAATCTAAGGTTTACATATATAAGTCTTGTATGATCTATTCTAACAGCATATGCATTTGCTACTGTTATATCAATGTAGGTGATCAACTATTTAGTTTTAAACAGAAAACTATCAAGCCTGTTTCCACTTCGTTGTATTGTAGATGGAGACAATATGATCAGCACAACTGAAACACTGAGGGTTGTTTGGTTGGGAACAAGTTATCCCGGGATTAGCTATCCTGGATAACTTATCCCACCATGTATATGGGATAACTTATCCCATCACTATGATATAAATGGTGGAATAAGTTACCCCAAACATAGCAACCAAACAAGATACAAATTTTTTATCCCATCACTATTTATTTTTTATCCCTCACACCAAACGACCCCAAAGGTGAAACAAAACACAGAGAAAAATATTTACTGTAATAAGAAGATTATATAAGTCGAATAAGAAAGACAGCATCATATAACTTTGATAAAAACATCAAAGAGGAGTTACTCTGAAAATCTGCCATCACCTGAGAAGACGAAAGAAATTAACTTAATAAAAAATGAAAAAACTTTTAAGTTTATACAACTACAAGATGACTTCTCTGAGCTGCGGTAAAAGAAAACCACCCAAAGCCATAGGCTTATAGACACATAAGAGAACTTGTATCAACTAATAGATAACATCTAAAAATGACAATATAATCAGAATGTTAACTTCATTCTTTGCTAGTTTTCTGTATCGTACAACCAGTTCTTATAGCCATCAAACATAATTGTCCTGCTACAAAGATACATATTATCTTTGACGAATCGAACCAGGCTTGATAAAATTACTTACTATTGCATTCTTCATCAAAAAGCTTCATTAGTTTTGCTCATTGTCACATTTATTTAAGGAGATTTTTCTAGTCAGGTGGCATCAATCTATACAATCTGCATTTTCTAGCCCTTTTATAGCATGTGTTTATTAAATTTTAATCATTTTATGATTCCTATTATCTCTTGTAACTTTTCTATATTTTTCACTGAATATTTTCCAAGGAAAAAGGCATGAAGAAAAAAACTAAAGTAATGTTTGAATTGAGTATAACATTGATTAATGTTAATGTGTGTTTATATGTTGAAACTTGATATTTATGAATTATAGCTACAATATATATCACAAACAAAAACTTACAACATGTACACCAGAATAAATTATAAAGAAAAAAATGGTAAGAGAGCAATACTTACCACACCCTGAAATACTACACAAAGGCAGGAACATATAAACCACAGCAGACAGCAAAAGGCAAGACAGTCGGATCATAATTAACATTCTATTGCAGAGAAAGCGAAAGAACATAACTATAAAGAAGCAAAACAAGAATAGATGAAACAAAAGCTTACATTGGATTCAAGTTCAGCCAAAGGATGGGAAGTTGTACTAAATGAAGCTTTAATACCATCATCAACATCTTTTAACACCTTTTCAGAACATCTAGAACCAAAAGAGGTGTCGAGAAATGGAACGAATGTATTACCTGCTAAGGCTTCTTCAAGCAATGGTTGGAATTTAGAATTTTAAGCAACCTCACAAACAAAGTCAGTACAACTCATGTCTAATACTGCTGCTAACAACATTAACTATGACACTTTCACCTTGTCATCGTCATTGCCATCTTTCAATGCCTTCCAAGAAAGTCAAGATCCAGATTCCAGAACAATATCAAGAAATGGTCCAAATAGTGGTTGGAATATGGTATTATTCGAAGCAACCCCACAAACAAAAGCATCACCTACCACCTCTAACAACGTTAGCAACTTTAGTTCTTTCTACTTAAACGAATTGTATAATCAAAATTCATTGACATTGTTTTCAAATAGTGTCCTAAAACTAATTTCTAATATGAATAACTATAATCAAATTCCAGTATTGAAACCAACTAACCATTACAATCCATTTTTACCAGACACATCGAAAGAATAGCCTGCAACGCCAAACATGGGTACTAACACAGCCGCAAGCATGTTCTCATCAACACTTTTGCCTACATCTCAAGCAGCAATTACAACATTCAGTGGTCAGAATTCTACCTCAGCAGTGCAGAGTGATTTGAATTAAGATCCATTTGGGACGTTTTTGAGTAGCGATTAGACACTAATTGAGAGTCTGAATCAGAAGGATTTTTCGGATAAACAACAGTTATCGTTACAGAACCAAAATAAGATCATAGCTAAGCATGTCTTAAATTTTCTCCTGTCAGCTTAGATGCCAATTTTGATATTTAAGTTTCCTTTTTTTGCTTTTATTCTTAGTTTTGATCTTGCACTTTTCACTGTGACAGTAAAAATATCAAGAAAAATCGTATTAAATCAAAGTTCCCTTCAACGCAAAATTTTTCATTAATAGACGGAGAAATGTCACCATAGAATGAACACAACAAATAAGAAAATTTAAGATGAAAATAGCAGGAAAAGAAGAAAGATTTGAGCAAAAGTTGAGAGGAAATCATACCTCAAAATAGTAAGATATTCTTGAAAGTACTCCTTTATTTTCTTGGAATACAAATCAAGTCTAACTCTCTTTGTGTAATCCGGTGTCTATTCAATATGATGAGCATTCCATATAATCTCAAATTATAATCAAGGGAAAAAAAAGAGACCCACAGAAGTAGGCGTCAGAAAATTTCATACATTTTAGAGCTATGAGAAGCATGAAATATTGTCTACGAAATTCAAGAAGGAAGGAGAAGTATATCCAAAGCCATGAATATTACATGTTACTCATAACCACAATAAAGATAAGATAGCCAGACAAAGTTGTAGAAGAGTGGAAATAATATATGGAGGGTGTCATTTTGAAAAATCATGAATTTGAAAATCATACAAAATGTTGAAGTCGAGTCAGCTTTATACTATACCTTACATAATAGAATTAAAATTTCGCATTGTCTTTGCCCTTTACGTTGCACTAAAGATAACTTTTTATCTGCTCTGCATTCGTAATACAACTTTAAGGTTCTATTTCACAAATGTACTAATCTTAATAGTATCAAGAACATCGGATAGGCTGTGATTTTAGGTAAACATGAACAACATTTAACGTAAATGGACTCTTTTCTCTTATCAGTTAAAGGTGTATTTTATTTTTCCCACTTAAACGCAAAATGTAATGAAGGGTTGGAGTCCTTACAAAACAAATGTATAAATTAGGAAGTCCAGAATTTTTGTGCAGAAATGCAAGAACTATGATATTAATTATAGGCCTACGACTAAGAAAAACTTCCTCAAAAGACATAACAATTAAGTATAGACAACACAACAAAGAATTCTTATATTAGTTAAAATGAATTTCACCTTATTGGTAAATTACTTGGAATCAGTTGTTGAAACAATCAGCGATTACACTCTTTAAGAATAAATCGACATATTGAAACACTTCGCAAAAGCAACTCACACAGATTATCTTTACATGAATTGATGGTGAGAGAATCAAATAGACAATAGTCCACAGTAATGTTCTGTAAACATATGTGTGGACTTAAGGACTATAATTTTTGTTACTTGTTATCAATGCAACAGAAAAATTACTCTCAAGTCTCTCAAAGAGCACAATATCAATATTCATCAAAAACTAAGTTTAATTGAGCTAGTGTAAGCTATTAGTAATTTACGTTCTCTAACTATCATATTAATGCTCAAGAGGAAAAATTATGAATATACTACAGGTTAATTATGGTCCAAGATAATAATTATGGTGGACAGAATTACCTGGAACTTGTGTATTAGAGGAGGTGATAAGTATCTCATGGAATTAATGGATAAAAAAAATAGCTTTGATGTGAAACCACAGACAATAGGTTCCCTTTCCATAAAGGTAAGACTTTGACAACTTCCAATACTATATTAGAAGCAACTCCTTGATTCTATTAAATAAAATACAATCACAACAGTGTAATAACATGGTAAAACATAGCTACTTATGATCTTGCACATGATAACTAAAAGCAGAAGTCATAAACAGGGAACAAAATTTAGGCAAAATTAATGATGAAATGGGAATTACTTGAAGCATAGTTATTGATTGTCCTATCTAGATATATTTTGATTTAGTTGTTAGAAGTCGGTTAGGCACGTGTAGTTAGTTACCAGCTGTGTATAAGCCTATATACTCTACAGTGTGTATCTTTGTAACACAATTCATTCTTTTAGTAATAAAAAGTTTCAGTTTCCTCTCATTGCTTAGCTCTCTCAAATAGCTAACAATGGTGTTTGAGAACTGTTTACATACAGAATTCATCAATTGATATCTAACATTTTAGATCGCTCAACTGAGAAAATTGAAAAGTATATTCGAAAAGTAAGAAAGTTGTTTTATCAAGCAAAATGACTCTTTTGCCCTTGGTCGTCCTGGTTGGCTTCACTCTTCTATATAATAGAATAGAAATATCAAAAATATAAAATTATTTTCTACTATGAATCAATTCTTAAGTTACATATTTACCTTGTGCGAACTAAAACAAATTAAAAACCCATTGTATAATTACTACTACTTAATTTGTCTAAATTAGTTGACAAAGAATGTTGTGTAGTTATTCTTGAAGATTCGATTAGTTGCCACGGCAAATGGACTGTAAGTCTCCCCACCAAATGTTTCATAGTACAAAATTGACTAAATAAGTCCGAGGAAGTTTCTTTACAAAAATTACTCACATAACAACAACATAAGGAAGCCAACAACTCACATTTTGTCAACTCAATTATATTCAACTCAGTTCACAATTGCTTTTTAGTTTTTACTCCTGTTTGTTTGGGGAGGGGGGTGGGGGGGGGGAGGAGATTAGTTAGTAAAACTCGATTAAGCAATAACAACATATTAGAATAAGGTTGAATCCATCGGTAGCCCCTTAAAGTTGGCACTAACTTTCACTTAGACGCCTTAACTAAGTTTTGTTCATTTTAGACATCTCGTCATGGTCCATTGTGTCATTTTGACACTTTTTCAATTATCAGTAAAATATATAAAGTGTTTGTAATACACTCGCCAATAACGTGTCAAAATGACGAATTAAATAAAGACATGTGGCGTATATATATAAAAAACAAGAGATTAACTTCTCTCCACTGACAGTGGACAACAAAATTACACTGTCAGTTCCTTTTTAGAAATACTAATTTCTTTTAATTTAATTATTATATTATTACATTTAAAGATTTATGATTTTTCAGCTTCTCTTTTTCTTTACATTTTTTATTTTTTAAAACAAGTTTTTTTTTGAAAGAACGTTCAAATATTTTTTATACTATCAACTTTAAGTATTATTTAAATAAATTGGAGTACATATGATAGTATATGAATCAAAGTTCGTTTTAAATTAATTTTTGTATTGTTGATTGAATGAACTAAGAAGAGAAAATATAGTCTGAAGCAATAGAAGCATCAATCCAAAAAGTTTTTGATGTTGAAAAGAATACTTAATAAGATATGAATAATTATTTTATAAGATTAGTCTAAATTATTTTAAAAGAAAAAAAGGAGTAAAAAGTTATTTGATGATTGTCTCAAATTGCTTCAATGGTGTTGATGAAGAACAAGGTGAAAATAACGAGGACAAGAAAGTAGTGAAAGAATCCTTCTTATTTTTGACAACCAAATAAGAATCCCAAACAAACTCCTATAATTAATTTAGAGTTTAAGTTACCATATAATACTTTTTTAATTATTTTTATTTAAATATTTTTATTAT
Organism: Solanum stenotomum; assembly: GCF_019186545.1. Classification (NCBI taxonomy): domain Eukaryota; kingdom Viridiplantae; phylum Streptophyta; class Magnoliopsida; order Solanales; family Solanaceae; genus Solanum; species Solanum stenotomum. Next base: position 3,415,544 of record NC_064289.1, read on the forward strand.
GTGAACATATTAAAGGAAATAAATATTTCTAAAAATAAATCGACAGTGTAATTTTGTTGTCCACTGTCACGTGTCAGTGGAGAGAAGTTAATCTCTAAAAAATAATTCTCAAATAATTATTTTTAGTACAAAAAAGAAGTGGCCAATGAGTGAATGACATGTGGAATTTTTGCCCAAAAAACTTAAGAAATAAAATAACCCAACCCCACCCAGATCATCTTCTCCACCCCAACCCTTGCGTTTTCTCCACTCTTCCCCCACCCACCCAGCGTCTTCTCCACATCTACCCACACTAACCCCAACCCCTTCCTCACCCACATCATCTTCTCGAAAAGAATAACAAACCCACGCATACCACTACTCAAATCTATTTTGAGATTATTCATGAATTCATGACTTTTCATTTTTCTTCTTCTTTACGATTGTAGGGGTCTTCACATTGTCTTTTTTTAATTGTTATAATATCAATATATTATAAGTCCAATGGGTTCAAATTTATTTTTTTGTCTGTAGCATTATCAAATTTATTTCTCCATAAAAGGAGTTTAAGTTTTGGGAGATGATGGCTGAAAAATGAGGAAAAAGATGAAAAAAAACCCGATTAAATAAGCCTTTCACGCGCTGGTAATGAGTGTATTACACTTTCTATGACATGTCAGCAAAAAGTGTCAAAATGACATAGCAGGATATGACATGAGGTATCTAAAATGAACAAAACTTAGTTGAGGTGTCTAAGTGAAAATTGATGTCAACTTAAAGGGCCATCGTTGAGTTCTGCTTTAGAATAATAATAATATCATAAATAAAGGCTAGAGAAGATGCATATGCAATCGATAAACCATGAACTCAAGTTAAAGTTGTATCAATCTTTACTGTAAATTTGATATTTTTCTCTCTATATATAACAAATTCGGACCCCGTATAAAATGTCAAATATTACTATTTTATTTGTCTTAATTTATGTGACATTTTTTAAAAAGTTAATTTCAAAATGAATATCATATCTCCTTTTTAGTTTGTCTTTAAAATGGTTTTAAAATAAAAATAAATAGTTTATCTTTAAAAAAAAATTCACATTTTTAATAGTACCATCCCTATAAGTTTATTGTAAAGAAAAATCAACGACTCCTAGTTAATTAGTACTAAAATAACTTTAGAACAATTTAATAAACATAACAAAAATTTAGTACTCGTATATAAGCTAATGAACGTAAGAGAAAAACATGTTATTTCTTGCTAGCATAACAGAAAGGAAACAGACAAGTGAAGCTAAAATACCGAGATACGTAAGAAAGAGAGTTTCCAGTTTAAAGCTGTGTTGTGTAGGTGGAAATGGACAAAAAAAGACTGAATTTTAAGAAAATGATAAGAATCGATATTTATTAAGCTTCATCTTCATCTTCATCTTCATCTGGACTAATGAGGCAATTTCCAATTCTCTTCCCCAAATCGCCCATCAACATGACAACTAATTTCAACAGTTTCTTAAATATCGCAGCTTTAACTTCACCTCGTCTCGGCGGGACACTTATTTTCCGTCCGTTCATCTTATTGTTCGTCGCCGGAATTTCCATTTTCTGATGATTTTTAATGAATTCTGAAAAAGAAATATGGAAGAGCAAAAACAGAGGTTGGAGCAGGGGAATATATGGGGAAATTTTTCAAGGCATTTGTGAGGATTGAAGAAAGATAGAGGAGAGGATTTTATAGTTTTTTGAGTTGCATTTACTTTGCCACCAAATCTGTCTTTTTATAATTTATGTTTGCCACTTCATCATTCAAACAGACCAATCTTTTCTTAAATTTTTTATTACGTGTCTCACATGAGCTGTTTGGATTACTTATTCCTTTTGGCATATAAATTTTATCTTATTTTAATTTAAAAATAAGTATTTACATTTTTTATTAATTTAAACGCTACAAGAATAATTTAAAGTAATTTAGTTTAAAAGCATCTGCAATAATCCAATGCAGATAGGCTCTAATATGTTATGTGAGACATATTTTTCTCTAACAAAAATGTGGACTCAAAAATTGTCTACTTTTATTTCACATAATTAGTGTCAGTTATATGAGAAACATAATTTAAAAAGTATTCTTTCATTTTCTTATTGTTAATTTGTTTTTAATTTATGTAATATATCCTTAATTAAATAATATATGGTGGAGGGATCAAAAAAAGTATTAATTAAATTTTTATTATCTTACTCTTGCAATTAATTCTTTTTGAACGTATTCACACATGTGGATGAGATTCCAAAAAAAATTAAGAAATGAATTAGTAAAATTATTTTTTTATTTATAATTTTTAATAGGCATATAAAAGAGAACGTGATCAACTAATATAAAATAGATAAAAAAAACCTCAAAAAAGTCAATCCTCGTGCATTTTAAAGATAGACCCATACAAAAAGAGGGAATAAAAGAGGGTCCAATGTAGGACCCTTTGTATCTGGAATCTCTCTTATAATGAAAAATAATAATTACTCACGTCATTTCATATGAGATTGATACTTTCTTTCTATTGTACACATTTGATTAACTCATTGATAGATTGATTATTTTATTATTTTATCGTTTTTATATTACTTTGCCTCTAAAAAAAAATTGCAATCAAAATTTATTTAAACTTTCAAAGACCATATTAATTATAGGGGTAAAATAAATAAAAATCTATCTAAATTTAATAAGTAATCGAATAATATAAAATAAATATTTTAAATAAAATTTCATTTAATATGAGACTGGGAATATTGTTTAATAAATAATAAGGATTGCACAATACAAAGTGAATAAGGGGAGTAAATACGATAAAATCAATACAATAATTAATTGTGTCATTTTTTCTTCTCCTTTTATATATAGATCAATTTGTCTAAATTAGTTGACACTTGACAAAGAATGTTGTATAGTTATTCTTGAGGATTCGATTTGTTGCCACGGCAGATGGAGTGTAAGTCTCCCCACCAAATATTTTATAGTACAAAAGTGACTAAAGTAAGTCCAAGGAAGTTTCTTTACAAAAATTACTCACATAACAACAACATAAGAAGTCAACAACTCACATTTTGTCAACTCAATTCAACTCAGTTCACACTCATAAAGATTAAAATAATTGCTTTTTAGTTTTTACTCCTGTTTGGGGGAGTTAGCAAAGCTCGATTAAGCAATAACAACATATTAGAATAATAATAATCAAGGACGGCTCAAGCATATTAATGGCCTAAAGCAAAAATCAAACGGGCCTTAAAATTAAATTGTTAATAACTTTTATATAATTGATTTCTTCTAGTCTTCAATTGATAATATAACCATTCTTATTTTAAATTATTTTTTCATGAGATATAGTACTCCAAATATGTCAAATTTCTTCTAATATCCTTCATTTTTCATGAAAAGTTTACTTTTTCTACAAATAATATTTAATAATTGTTAAAAAAAATAATAACTTATAACCTATTATTATTAAAAATGAGGCCCGTTAAATTTGGGGGCCTAAGGCACATGTCTTTTTTTTAACACTGTCAAGCCGCCCCTGATAATAATAATAATAATAATACCATAAATAAAGTCTAGAGAAGATGCATATGCAATCGATAAATCATGAACTCAAGTTAAAGTTGTATCAAACTTTAGTGTAAATTTGATATTTCTCTCTCTATATATAATAAATTTGGACCGCATATAAAATGTCAAATTTTACTATTTTATTTGTTTTAATTTATGTGACGTTTTTTTTAAAGTTAATTTCAAAATGAATATCATATCTCCTTTTTAGTTTGTCTTTAAAATGGTTTTAAAATAAAAATAAAAATAGTTTATCTTAAAAAAAAATCACATTTTTAATAGTTCCGTGCCTATAAGTTTATTGTAAAGAAAAATCAACTACTCCTAGTTAATTAGTACTAAAATAACTTTAGAACAATTTAATAAACATAACAAAAAATTAGTACTCGTATATAAGCTAATCAACGTAAGAGAAGAAGATGTTTATTTCTTGCTAGCATAACAGAAAGGAAGTGAAGTGGTATAACTGTATGATATACTGTGCAGAGCAAACAAAAATAAACTAAAAGTAGCTAAAATACCGAGTTACTTAGTAAGTAAGAGAGTTTTCAGTTTAAAGCTGTGTTGTGTAGGTGGAAATGAACAAAAAAAGGATTGAATTTTAAGAAAATGATAAGAATCAATAGTATTTATTAAGTTTAGCCACTTCATCTTCATCTTCATCTTAATCTTCATCTTCATCTTCATCTTCATCTTCATCTTCATCTGGACTAATGAGGCAATTTCCAATTTTCTTCCCCAAATCGCCCATCAACATGACAACTAATTTCAACAGTTTCTTAAATATCGCAGCTTTAACTTCACCTCGTCTCGGCGGGACACTTACTTTCCGTCCGTTCATCTTATCGTTCGTCGCCGGAATTTCCATTTCTGTCGATTTTTTATGAATTCTGAAAGAGCAAAAACAGAGGTTGGAGCAGGGGAATATATGGGGTGGAAAAGTAATGGGGAGTTTTTTTAAGGCTTTTGTGAGGATTGAAGAAAGATAAGAGGAGAGGATTTTATAGTAGTAAAGTTTTTTTGAGTTGCAATTACTTTGCCACCAAATCTCTCTTTTTGTTATTTATGTTTGCCACTTCATCATTCAAACAGAGCAATCTTTTCCTTTTGGCATATAAATTTTATCTTATTTTAATTTAAAAATAAGTATTTACATTAATTTAAACGCTACAAAAATAATTTAAAGTAATTTAGTTTAAAAGCATCTGCAAAAACCCAATGCAGATAGGCTCTAATATGTTATGTGAAACATATTTTTCTCTAACAAAAATGTGGACTCAAAAATTGTCTACTTTTATTTCACATAATTAGTGTCAGTTATATGAGACACATAATTTAAAAAGTATTCTTTCATTTTCTTATTGTTAATTTGTTTTTAATTTATGTAATATATCCTTAATTAAATAATATAGGATGGAGGGATAAAAAAAGTACTATTAATTAAAATTTTCTTATTTTACTCTTGCAATTAATTCTTTTTGAAAACATTCGCACATGTGGGTGAAATTTCAAAAGTTTTTTTAAGGGGTGAATTAATAAAATTATTTTTTTATTTATGATTTTTAATATGCATATAAAAGAGAAAGTGATCAACTAATATAAGACGGAGAAAAAAAACCAAAAAAGTCAATCCTCGTGCATTATAAAGATAGACCCACATAAAAAGAAAAGGAATAAAAGAGGGTCCAACGTAGGACCCTTTGTATCTGGAATCTCTCTTATAATAAAAGAAATAATTATTTCCATCATTCTAGATGGATACTTTCTATTTTACACATTGATTAAATTATTAATAGATTGATTATTTTATTATTTTATCGTTTGTTTATTATTAGCCTCTAAAAAAGGAAATTTTTGGCCATCAAAATTTATTTAAACTTTCAAAGATCATATTAATTATAGGGGTAAAATAAATAAAAAATCTATCTAAATTTAATAAGTGATCGAGGAAATATAAAACAAATAATTTAATAAAAATTCATTTAATATGAGACGAAGGTTTAATAAATAATAAGGATTACACAATACAAAGTGAATAACGGGAGTAAATACGATAAAGTCAATACAGTAATTAATTGTGGCATATTGTCCTTTCCGAACTTCCGAAGCAACATCATTCACTCACCGAACCTGGGAGGCTAGGACAATTCCCACAAATAGTCAACGTTGAATATATTTTTATTAATACAAAAGTCAAGTCTCATGCAAAACAAAACAAGTTTAAACTCTTACGTGTGGACTGTTGGTGACTATTGTTCACACAATCACATCATTTGAAAATTCAAAATAATTATAAGTAACTACATTTAATAATAACCTAAAATGGATAATACGCAAAAATAAATTATACATATTGATATTACCACTTATATATAACTTAAATCTAATAAAAATAACCCAAAAAAGGTCCTTTTGGATGGTATATATGTCTACCTACGGAGGCAAATCGAGAATTTGTTATGGGTGTACTCCTAAAATAAAAATAATAAATTGTAGTACGTGGAAATTCATCTATAGTACTCGAGGTAAATACTCAACATCAATTAAGTGTATCATTTAACGTTCTTGTAGGCTTATTGCATGCACAATATATATATATATAGATTATATCATATTAATTTTAAAATATAAAATATATAATTTTATGGAGAGTATTTCTTTTTAATGAGATCGATATTGATGAGAGTGACAATCTTTATACTAATATCGATATCGATCGTGACTTTGATAGAGAGATGGAACTACAAAATCACAAATTCACGTAGCCTGTCTACATGGTTAGCCAACTGTACTTGGGTCCCACACGCTAAATGTAGGGTCAGGGGTGAATAACCCTACATGTAAGTGCATGGAAGTTTTGGGTGACTCAATTAATTTACTACTCTTTTCTCTGTCTTCTTATTCTTTCTAAACATAAATATATATATATAAATCTAAACATTTTATAGAATTTGCTATATCAACAACTTTAATATTATTGGTCCTTCAAATTTTCCAAACTCTTGTTGGAAAGAAGAAGTAACAAGGAATTACAAACAAGCAAAAAAAAAAGCAAAGGGGGGAAATTGACGTCTTATTGCAAATTGCAAGTCATTAATTAGTACACGTCTTCTTCTTTTTTTCTTTTTATAAGATGTTGAAATATTACATTAGACCAAGTTAATTAAGAAAATTACTTCCATAAAGACATGATTATAGCTAAGTTGTCTTTATGAGTCTATATATAAGCCTCCATTAAAGTCAAAATCAAGTTCAACGTTTGTATGAACCCTTAAAAGATATACTTGTATATATAGATTAGATAAATATGCATCAAGCTAAGATTAATATATACATCCATCAGTTGATCGATAGTATCGTTATTCATTATACATTGATATAGAAATGTCACCAGGCTTAATTAAGCTGATTTCAATTAATGCTCTTACTACAAAAGAGGTTAATTTTTAAATTAATGAACTGTTAATGCATCAGATGTTTATATATCTAGCACAAAATTATGTAGCTAATACAATTAACAGCCCCATAATTAAAAAAAGAAGATCATAACGGAGAAATTCCGCGTAACTCATGTCTTTCATAACAATTCTTTTCTATCTAAGGGATTAAGTTGAAGGAAAAGGAAAATTGATACTTTTTTTTATTCATTTTTACTTGTTCACTGTATTAAAACAAATGTATATTTTTCTTTATCTGATTTAAAAAATCAAGAAATGATTTATCACTTTTATTTCTAATTTACCCTATTATTAATGATAATTATTTTTTAAAATATTAAATTAATATATTCAAAAAATAATATGATAAAAAATATCATTTTATTTATTACTCATTAAGAAGTGTGTCAAGTCGAATACAGTACAAAGTAAAGATGGTCGAGTATCATCATTCTTCTTGGTGTACTATTGTAACTTGATAGAGTATAATATTAAAGTGGGAGTTGACTAAATTAAGTGAAATTGAAGGTCATTCTTGCACCGAGTAATTAATTGATTCATATAACAAAGTCTCGATCAGTTAATTTCCCAAAAGTACCAATACCAATTTTAAACTAGAATCTTGGAAATTCAAAGAGATTTTAACTTTATATGAGATATTTAAAGATACAACTTTGAAAGGATTGACTTGTTAATTATATTCATTAGGTAAAAGACTTGAATCTGTCCAAATCCAGTCACATTCATGACAACTTTGCAATAAAATATTAGACACAAACCATGGAAAATATAGGATAGATGATCAACAGAAAAAAGAAATTTATATTTGTTGAGAAGTTGGTTAATTGAATACAAATGCATATGATTTTCAAAGTTTTTTCTTTTTTGTCAACCAATATACAAACAGGGTAGATCCATAGTATCATTTGATTGGAAAGCTTGCGATTATTTATTAAGTTGTATACGTTTTCTCTTTCATGTGATAAAAAGTTCAATAAAGAAGTTAACTATTACTCCATTTATCTCTAATTACTTATCCACATTTTTTTTTGGACAAATTACAGAAATCACATACTTTTAAGGCAAAATTACAATCTATCACTTAAAAGTTTATAATTACAGAAATCCCTCAAACGGATACAATAATATAAGCGCTGATACATTAATCTGATACGCGATATACATTAATCGTTAAGTAAGATACATTACATTTTATACATGATACACTAATCTGATGTACAATTTATACATGATAGACTAATCTGATGCGCGAGATACATTAATCTGATGTGCGAAAATGAGGGATTTGGAGATTTGTAAAACTTATAGGGGATAATGGTAATAAGTAAACTAAAATGCGGGATTTCTGTAATTTTTCCGTTTCTTTTTTATTATCCCTAATTACTTGTTCATTTTGACAAATCAAGAAAGGACAATTTTTTTTACCTATTATACCCTCAATTAATTACTTTGAAAAATGTAAAACTTCTTGAAAATATTAAGTTTTTAATTCATTTACTTTATAATTAATAGGAATAAAATGGTAAACTCACTATGTCAATTATTAATTTCTTAATAGGTGTGTCAATTCAAAAGTAGACAAGTAATTAAGGACAGAGGGAGTAGTACTAATAATTATTGAGTAAACTACTTATTATTGAGTGCTGAAATGGACATAGTAACTCTCAAAGCTTATTAATAATTCCATATTCATTAAAGAACTCAAATCAGATTCTCTCTTATCATAATATACTAGTTACAGTAGCCCGTGCTAGCACGGGCTCAATATATATTTTTATTTTTTATTTTAATTTATGTGACATTAATAAATTTTTAACGGTCAAACAATTTTTTTTTGTATGTTCTTTAAATTTTAAGTTGTTGATTATTGTGGTTAATAATACTTTATATGTAATTTTCAATATTCTCTTTGTCCCAATTTATGTGTCATTGATAGAATTTCGAAAGTCAAGCAAATTTTGTATATGTCTTTCAGATTTTGAAGTTATTTAATTATTATGAGTTATAGTATATTTTACGTATATGTTACTTTTTCTATCCCAAACTATGTGACATTAGTAGAATTTTGAGAGTTGATCAAATTTTTTGTATGTCCTTTAAATTTTGAAGTTGCTAATTATTGTGTGATTTGTAGTACGTTTCATGTTATTTCAAATAATATATGTTATTTCCTCTATCCTAATTTATATGGCACTAATAGATTTTGAGCTTCAACCAAATTTTATAGATGTCTTTATAATATTTTAGGGTTTAATTACCTCTTTTTTTTTATTTTTAATCCATTAATATACTTTCTTCACAATTATCAGTAGAGCTACCTTTCAGTGTTGATGGTTTAGCAACATACCCTTAAAAGAACAGACCAATGAAAGCTTCCTCTTATTGCTTATTGTGGGTATTATTAAGTAAAAAGTATTCTAATTAATTCTACTAAAGATTCACTAATTGAATGCTGAGAGAAATTAATTAATGTGAGAAAAATACTGAAAGAAAGACTTAATCCTACTCCATCCGTCCAATAATTATTGTCTATTATACTATTTTGGAATGTCCTACAATACTTGTCCACTTTATGAAATCAATGGATAGTTTACCCCTTATCATTAATTATAGTTATTTTTCAATTATATTTTTTTTAATACATTACATTTATTATATTTAAAGAATAATATAGTAATATTACTCTTTTATTATAATTTCTTAAAAAATGTATAAAGTCAATACTGGAGAAATATTATTGAAGAGAGAATAGTTGATATCAGTCACCAAAGCAATACAACTAAGTAGTAATAAGTGGGGCCCATGTTTTCAGAAAGTTATGTGAATTATTTGTAGTTTTAAGGGGACAAATTAGCTCAATAGATACAAAAAATGAAATGCAACTGCACTACTCATTTAACTAACCAATTGAATTACATTTTTCATGTGAAATTACAAAGGTAACATCTGAGGATTTTTTTGTCAATTCCCATAAACAGGAAGCTCCTCACATTCACTCTTATTAATAGTAGTAATATAATAATTTTCAAAGTTAAATTAGATTGTATTAATTTGATATTTTAAACAAAAAATTTAAATATGCAAAATCTATACAAAAAGTACTATAAATTATAATTTTTTGCAACACATTGTAAAATATTAGTTAAAATTCTTATAGTTTGACTCTAAAAAGGAAATCATAACAATTAAAAGTGTATAGAGAGAGTAATAAATAGGTAATTAAATTTCAAGAAGTTTAAAATAAAAGGTTAAAAAAAAGAATAAGATAGACAACATATATTGAAAATTGAAAACATATAAATAATAAATGGGCCCACATGAACACTTGTCATGTGCTAAGTAGTAGATATTCCCACTTATTATATATAGTAATATATACTTAACAATATACACTCTCCGTCCTAAAATAAGTACTCCCTCCATTTCTTTTTATATGTCATTTCTTTCTATAAATAGTTGGTCCATAATACTTGTCATTTCATAAAATCAATGCATAAATTACCATATTATTCCTTTTTTACCCTTGTGAGTTATTAGCCTTGAAAATATACATTTGACCAACTTAGAAAAGCTAAGTAAATGATTCATATTCATTGGTTAAATTAATTAATCAAAATAAATTAATTCATATTCATTGATTGAAAACTTGAGTTCCAAAAAGATTAAATAAGGATAGAAGGGTAAAGTTACATCATTTCTTATTGCAAGTGCAAAGTAAAAATGTGACATATATATAAAAAGGAACGGAGGGAGCATCATTTAGCTCAATTCATGCCCCATGTAAAATACAATAAATATAATGTATGAGTTATTAAGTTAACTTTATTTATTAGATGTTTTTTTTTAAAGTCAATACTATTAAAAAGATCATGACACTTATAATTTTGAGATTTTTTTTTTTTTTTTTTTTTTGCTAAAAAAACACTTATTTTAATACGAATAGAGTAAGTCACGATGTCAAATTATTCATGATGATCTATAATCTTTCTTTAAAGATTTAAGGTAAAATATTTGGTAGACTAATTGGTGCGTTAGTCCAAGTCAAATTAAAGGCGCAGTAACATATATCGATCATCTAGAGTCTTGGTTGATGTATGCATCAGGCCCAAAAAAGTGCTATGAGAAGTTCATCTGAATTTTTTTTAATTAAAAATTACATTATATATGTGCACAAAATTTGCTATGAACAAAATATATATATATATATATTGAGAGAAGAGCATAGGTTGTGATTTGTACTAGCAACAATAATATTGATTAAGCAAGTTGAAGTCTATTGCATGACCCATCACTATCCATATAGTTTCATTTAAACCACTCCAAAATAAATACGGCAAACATAAAGTCTCTTGAAACGGTTAATTATAACCTATCAATTATCATCACACGTTTACCAACATACATACCTTAACTTATTTCTTGAGCACTACCTATGAATAAACAAAAAAGATTTCTTCACTTCAAGGCATTCTATTAAGTATAACAATAATAACGTATTCAATATAATCCACAAATGGAATTTGGAGAGGATATAATATACACAGACATTATCCGTACCTCTGATGATATTAAATATACCATCTTGTTATATATAATCTAACATTAATTAGCAAACAGAAGTGTTTGAATTTGTTGGACATGTGGAGCCAGAGTTTTTTTTGGCATTTCTACTTCTTCTGTTCTTGATTTTAACCAGAATTTCCCCTATTTTTGTTGACATTGACCATATAGTCTTTCCCAAACTCTCAAATATTTGAGCCTTAATTTGGCCCCTTCTTGGAGGAAAGCTTGTTATATGTCCCTTTGGATTAATTAGAGGAGGAATCGCCATTAATTGAAATTAAATGTGATCTTCAACTAAATAGAGAATATATAGAAGGAAAATAATTTTTTTTTCATAAATAAATGAGAATATGAAAGCTAACAAAGAAAGAAAGTGAGTTTATATAGAACCAAAAAGGTGAAGGACCGACACTTTAATTTAATAAGTACAATAATAAATGTATTTAGTTGAACTCCTTTGTCAATGAGATAATATTTGAAAACCCTCTTAGGGACCATAAGCTTAAAGGGAAGCCAATTACATGATCGTCGAATGGGCCCATAAGAAAAATTATATACTAATTTCTCAGAAAATGCATATAGGATTTTATTCTCGTTATGTTTGGTTCAACCGGCTGATCTAGGTGTCGTCCCGTAGTTGGTTAAAATCTAAGTTATTCATGTAATATTTTCTATATAATTTATACGTAGGTAGACAGAAAAGAAGTTATTTATGTATAAATAATTGACAATTTAGAAACCCACATAACTAATACATGTGTATAAGTTATGAGGGTATCTATGTATTATTTTAAGCAGGATGGAAGGTGAAATAACTAATACATGAATAACTAATCCCTTCATTATTAGTACCATAAAAATAATACTAGATTCAATCATATATAGTTAATCCTTATATTACTAATACCTGCATAACTTTAACCAGCTACCAAACAGATCTCTTAAGAGTTCAAATCTTCTTGCATCCACGAGCAGAGCTAGGATACGGCAAGAAGGTTTATCCAACCTTTATTGTTAAAAACCTAAGTTATATATGTAACTATATTTTTATATGTATATTATATATAATATATGTTGAAATCTCTTATATTTATATTTTATATGAATCACCTTAGTAAATCCTAATTTACAGTTGTACCTACTAAATGAATATATGTGTGGCCCATTTTGGTAGTAGAAAGAAAGTCTGAGAAAATTGATTTCTAGTGAGCTTTGACTTCCTGGTTTGAACTTAGTACTATTAGTTTTGCCTTGCCAGCTGAAAATCAAAAGAGAGTGATGTGATTCTAGATGTGGATCATGAGCTATATATATTTATTTTGTATAGTCAATGAGGCAGAAGACTTTGAAGATTAATTGCGTTTATATCTGCCTTTCTGGCATCTATTTGTAGAATATAACGACCTGCTATTTTTGCTTTCGATGGCTGTGAAATATGGAAATTAAAAGTTAAGTTTAACATAAATATTTTTACTTTAATACATCCATATATATCGCGCTCTCTTTGGTGTGATTACTATATAAATATATGAATTACTTATTCAAGAAAAATAAATCAATAACACTAATTTGTATTTAACTTAAATAAATTCGGTTTAATTAGAATTCTGATGATTTCAGTTCTATTTGGGTTAGGGATTGATTGAGTTTGTGAAATAATATAGATTTATATTTGAATTGATCTATTTATACATATACAAATTCAGAAAAGTATACATATAACCAAATTATTATATGTGTCCCACTGATTGACTACTACATTTACGATAGTAGATAGGACTGATTTCGAAAGAGAAATCTTTCTGTACAATTATGAAATCGATTTGATCAAGGAGGAACATTTGGTAGTGGAAGTAACTTAAGAGGACAATATTTGTGGAAAAGGCTAATCAACACAATTAAATTGACCAGATCACTTAGTAGCTTACCAAACGTCATATAGTTCAGCACTAATGTGTCACACAAAAATATCAAATCCATTTCAACATAGATGGTTCCAAAGTACACATACATGGGTCATTTGTACTTTTTGCCCCTATTTTGAGCTGTTTTTTTAAAAAAATTATATCTCTGCCTAATGAATATTAATTTTTCATGTGACATTAATTTATATTTCCGCATTGTAATATTCCATAAGTTATGTTTAGGTATGACTTTAGTTTTTGAAGAACATACACACCATTAGACATAAATTCAATTGCTAAAGGAAAAAAATAATAATTTAAGACAGACTCATTTGAAGGATAAAAATTAAAAATCAATTTACTTGAAGAGAAAAACGTCAATCATGTCAAATGATAGTAGCATGTCCAACACATTGTTTAAAATTCAACAATCAAAAAGAAAAACTATAATCTTAAATCAATAGACTTCAAATTCTAATTTCACCTCTAAATATCTTCTTACCTCTTCATGATAATCATCCAAGCCATTATTGGTCAAAGCAATATGAAATATTTGGATATCTTAGCCATTAGTCAAAAGTTTGAATTGCAACTTTTACACAATAATTTATACTATATAGTATTCGTACTATCTGGTCCAGCATTATCTAAGTTGATAAGAAATCAGTGAAATCGAACAAATGGTCTTTAGACTATTTCATGATGACTTTATATTTAGAAGATCCAGAATTCTTTTTTTTTTTTCATCATTTTCACACCAATCATGAACTCTTTTTTTCCTTCACTAATAATGGACTCATGTATCATTAAGACAGTCAGAAGATCAATCCATTGTGGATCGAACGAATTGATACGAAAGTTGTAACATGGATAAACCACGAAAAACATGTCTTAATTGAATAAATCGATGACCTACTACTTTTTAACAAAAAAAAAATAACACAGTTAAACCTATAAGTTAGTTTGGACCCACCATTGTAGGTTCTTAAATTTATCTTCCTGAAAAAAATAACATAATTAAGTTTGAACTCCCAATGTAAATTAGACATAAATACAACGTAAATATTAATAAACTTATCGATAATATTCTCTTACTCTGATTCATTTCACAAAATTCATGGATCTACTGAATTGTATCAATGGTGGGCAGGGTCTGTAACCCATGTAGTTGGGCCTATATAGTGGGCTGATATTCAGATTTACATTTTATTTTCTTTGGGCTTAATTTCTAAAATGTTATTTAACGAGAAAATTTCAGAAATAGCAAAAATAATAGACATAATAAGTAACTATGGCTATAGTTTAGGTAATTGTGCTTCATAGTTATAGTTTTGTTTGCTATAGTGGCTACGGTTTGTATAGTTCACTTGCCCGTTTGTATATTTCGCTTGCGAATATACAAACATGATAAGTGTATACAAATTATGTATTTATACATTTAGAAGTTTTTCAGAACTCCGTTTGTATATTTCGCTTGCCAATATATAAACATGACAATTTATTACGATTTTTTTTATATAAATAATAAACAAATAGCTATGGTAAGCATATTCAAATTCTAGATTAATACAATCAAAAACCGAATTATACAAATTCTGGATTTATATAATCAGAATTGAATTATACAAATTCTGGATTTATGTAATTAAAAAATTGAACAGTGAAATTTCGCGAAACTATAGCCATGGATTGAAAATAATTGAAACTAAAGCTATATTACATAATATACTATAGATGTTTGTCATTTCGCGTAATTTAAGATGACATCATCTTTCAAATGGTACGTTACATAAAAAATTGATTAGTATATTACATAATATAATATAGATGTTTGTCATTTCGCGTAATTTAAGTTGACATCATCTTCCAAACGGTAAGTTACCTTAATTAACTTACAATGCATATAAACCACATTTCACATATATAATACATTTTTGAAGTCCTTTCAAAAATTGAATACAAGTGAAAATTTTCCTACCAAAATTGCATGCACATTTTGAATATTTTTTTTTTACTATGGCTTGTATAAAAGACAACTACAAGTATCCCTCAATAAGTCAAATTATAACCAAGAAAATAAGAAACTTGATTACTTGATACAAAAAAATAAAATATGTGATAACATAGACAAATTGTACTCTGTCTTTTAATATATATATATATAAGTAAAAAAGATCCTAAAATAAAATGAATTAATTTGTGATCTTAGTGTATCAATTAGTCCAAATTGATTGTATTATTAAATTATTTATGTCTCCTAGGGATAAAGTGGTGAGTTGTTGATTTGATTGCTTCATATAGTCAATTAAATAATTACTAGTTTTATTTAGATTCGCATGCCATGTGACAATCGACCTAATATTAAGCCTTATTTTTATTATTATTATGGATATATTTAGGTAATTAAATAACCTTTTGTGTTAATTAAATATATATATATAGTCAGAAACCTTGGAATTTGGAACAAGAATACCTTAACATGCACTCTGTCCTCAAAGATTTCAAATCACATCTTTCTCCAAGTGGAAAAAAAGATCTAGCTAATTTTAATACTTCCAATAAATTAAAGAAAATATAACCTGTCAACTCTCTTCCTTTATTCACAGCAACTATTTAAGATAATAAAATATAAAAGTAGAGTATTTGTGTGATTAATTAAGCAAATCAGAAAAGTTAAATATTGACTCACTTTTAAGGTTTCTTGACCTTTTTTCTCCTTATGGATACAGTATTAAATGTTTAGTTTAGTCATTTTTATAACTTTAGCATGTGATAAACATAGGGAACAGGAAAAAATATGGAAAAATATCATTTTTACAGTAAAGTGAGCTTGTTTAACTTTTAGAATACATAGAGTCTAAAATTAATACCCTTCTCTCATTTTAATTTAACCGTCTTAGTTTGAGCTAATAGTATGGAATTTTAGAAAATAAAGATAATTTTTGACGTGTGTATTGACTCAAAATATCTTTTAAATTATATGATCTTAAATATATTATGTAAAATGTTAACTTTAAAGAGTATTTTTAAATAAAACAAAAAAGATGATATTTAAATTGCAACGAAACTAATAATATTGGGGTCTATATTCTGATTCCACTATGATGAATTGGCATGCCATTTTTTATTCTTAATTTGGCATCTTAATCTCCTCGAAATTCTTTCTTTTTCTGGATATTAAAAAGTACTCAATTCAAGTACTATAGAAGAATACAAATAATTGCACATAATACCCATCAAAATATATATATATATATATATATATATATATATATAAAATGTACGTGAGTGTCATTGTAAGCCGTGGACATCACGGCCTATTTGACATTATTCTACATTTGTACACACTTACGTTTTTCTCCAATGTATGAATCATGATTATCTTCCCTTTAAAGCAGCGTAATTACGTGTGTTTGATAGAACTCAATAATTTTAGTCTAAATTTTATATTTATATAAAAAAGTTATCATAAATAGATATTTAGCTAATTGTGTTTTCTAAAATTCAGAACTCATAAATTTAAAATTTTTAGCTCCATTTTTGTTTTGAGGCAAGTGGATATCTAGTTTTAGGTGTTAATTTCTTCAACCATATAAATAAGACGTGATATATATGTCCTGTAGTAGCAAGTGGGGTATCTAGGTTTCACCAAACTTTTAAATAATTAGCTACCCTTGGCTCCCACCATATTTGTATTCCCCTATGAAACCAAAAAAAAAGTGGTCTACAAGATAGGGAAATTTTAGAAAAAAAATCTTAAGGAAAATAATAAAAATATATATATATAATGAAACGAATAGCTTCTTTGATATGAATGTCTAAAAAATAATGGATGAGTTAATGCAGCAAAACTAGAAACTGATTGGGGCATAAATTCACATCCCCACAAACTTTCAAAATCTCAAATGATAAGTATTTCTAATAGATATTTTGTATTAAAATTTTTTGAATTGTTTTTACATGTTTTCAAGCACCTATTAAGTATTTAAGTGAATGATATAAAATATGATATTTTATTTTATTATATTCATCAACCTAAATTGGACATGCCTAAAGTTTTACAATATAAAACTTAATGTATATAATTAAAACATTAAAAAAAATTAGAAGGTACCATCATTTCAAATGATTTAACTTATTTATGTATTTAACATTTCACTTTATTTATCAAAATTTGAAAAAAATAAATTTAATAGTGACACTTTATTATGTGTTCAATGCTCAACAAACAAATTTTGGTTCACACCAAATTATACTCCGTAGTATTTACATGAAGATAATAAACAAGTGATCATTGCCCTTGCGAAATAATTGACTACACCCGAGCCGTTAGATCGTTGTGAAATTAATTTATGATGTTGATGACGTGGAGCCAATTAAAAAAAAGGGTTTAATTTATGTGTACTATTACACTGTATATAACTTTTTCATTTTTATTTTTTTTTAGAAATAAAAAATACTATTATAACCAATCGACAAGGCAATCTTTAATTTTTACTTTGATGGTGAGAATTCAATTTCTTACCTTCTTTCATGTTATCGCGCTTTCCCTCTTTCCTTCCCCTTCTCCTATACCAAATTTTATTTTTAAATTAAAGCCCTTAGTATAAATAAGCTAGGGATCGGATAAGATAAACAAAACAAAATGACTTGCAAACTTGTTTAAATATCAAGAACCCTCTTAGGTGGCTCAAATGATTTGGCTAATGGAGACTTCCATTATTGACGTTTCAAGTTTGAAACTTGTTAGTCACATAGTAGGAGGTTGTCCTTTTGATTGAGTTCGTCACACGAGATTTGCCTTATTTATCTTTCATGTGTAATTTACGAACCATTACACACTGAGTGCTCAAGAAATTAACGAGATTCAATTCCGATAAATATGATGCTGTTACACTTTTTTTTATATGTATATGGTTGATATTTTTATCATAATTAAAATGTGTTTTTACATAGAAAATTCAAAGTGAAAAAATATAGATAAGATAAGGGGGGCTTTATGTGGCAGATATGGACTGAAATTTGGAGGTGGACCAGTGAAGACAAGCTACATGGTGGCCGTAAGGGTGTCCAATTGTATTTCGGAAAAAAATATTATATATACAAGTAAAATAATACATAAAATGATTAAATAATATACTTTGAACATCCTTAACATAACAAATTGTTGTA
Organism: Solanum stenotomum; assembly: GCF_019186545.1. NCBI lineage: Eukaryota > Viridiplantae > Streptophyta > Magnoliopsida > Solanales > Solanaceae > Solanum > Solanum stenotomum. The sequence goes on from NC_064289.1 coordinate 3,434,208, forward strand.
GTCTAGTGGTTTTAGATGCTTGGAACAAGATGGTGCTCGTGTGTTTGAATCTCACTAATTCTATTTTTTGGAAAAAGCTTTTATTGTGCTATTTCTAGACACCCTTTATGAAATTTTTGGTTCCACCCCGAACAAAGATAATAGCATTTGGTGATAGAGTTAGTGAGAACGCTCAACTCACAAGTAATAGCCAAAACTTGGTGTGAAGCTCGTGGGAATATTAGTCCACTCCCCACCCCACCGTCCAATTTCTTTGTGAATTCGCTGTTTTGTTCTTTGTCGTCAGTAACTAATTTTGGATTCTCTTTAAGACATCGTGTTGAGTAGGAATTTGAATAGCAACTCTATTTTGGACTCTAATATAATCCTCTCTCGCTCGCTTGCTCTGTTTTATCTTCAAAAGCTTCAACTCAATCGCTTAGATTGAGGAATTCGACCTACCAGTACTATGTGTTTCTCAATCACCCACTAATTAACTACAACAACATATCACGATGAGTAGTCAAAATGGATTAAAAAAATAAAATATATCATATGAATTAAAATTTAAAAAAAAAATCATTTAATTTATTCGTCTTAATTACTATTTGGACAGTTAAATGATATTTTTCTTGATCCTAACTTTTTTAAATATTTAAATCATTTAGCGTTAGTTATAGTAATATATAGTATATATTTTTTTAGAAAGTGAACATTATATTTTAATTTACATCAAACATTAATTGACTTAATTTGATCTTGTTTTCCTATTCAGTTCAAACGATTAAAATAGGTTGATGTAGTACTAATAAGTGTAGGGCCTAAGGGCTGTTGAAATAATGAAATTTGCTAGATTTGGAATATTGGGTAGTTGAAACGGACAAATGGTGTGAAATATTTGAGTATTTTTTAATATTAGAAATGGAAAAAGTCACAAGAAAATCATAATGTTCTTTCGTTATCTCGAATTAAATTGATGTGAACTCTTAGGACCCACAATTAATATTTTTCATTTAACAGAAAGGAGAATTTAATTAGGCATAGACAAAACCACTTGTGCCATGATTGAATTGGTACCATCACATATATTTTTTTTCCAAATAGAACCAAAAAATAATTTTTTATGTGACAGTGAGAGGATATGTCGTCTTTGTTTACCCATTAAGAGGTCGTTTGGTAGGCCACATTAGAAGAAATAGTCCATGTATTATGTAAGATATTATTTAGTACTATGTTTAGTAGGAATTTGAGCCTATGTATAACTAATCTATGGTTTAATTATACCTCCTATATGGTATTATATATAGGATGTATTACTAATACCTTTGTCACGATCTATACTGTCGTGAATGACACCCACACTAACCCTCCGGTGGGAGAACCAAAACTATTGCCCAACTAACAAATTTTATGAACACTAAGTCATTTAAAAATACGGAAGCAAGTTTAAATGACTATAAAAATGGAATCCCCATAAACTCCAAGTTTTAACAAACAACTAACCAAACTAATGTGGAAGAACAACCCTTAGAACCTGAAAGTCATTGTACCAAAACTTTACTAACGACAAGTCTAAGAACAAGGGATACAACCTTGAAACTAAACAACACCTTAACAATAGTCTGAGTCCGAAAAGAGTGGACTTAAACAAGAAAGATCCATTATAGCCTGAAAGAACTGACTCACCCTTGAATCCAGTCACGCCCAATAATCACCTAGCTGAGGTCTATCAATAGCCGCCTGAAGATGCCATGTACTCAACAAAGAACAAACAAGCACAATATCAGTACACAATCACCGTGTACTGGTAGGATCACACGGCTATCCCAAAAGGTGAACATATATAAGTAACCACAACATTATAAAACATGCATATACCGAACATATACAATATTAGTCATCTTTTCATGATCAATGTAGCATCACATGTTCTCAATAATACACATTGGTTATCAATTTAGAGCAACATACAATCTTCCAATATCAATCATCATTAGATATGAATGTAATCATCACAAGTAGTTACACAACACAATTCAATGGTCCTCTCATGGAACCCACACCCAAACTGTTAGCATACCGAAACGTGGTACCCGATCTAATGTTTATGCCGGAACGTGACGACCGATCCCATATTTATGCCAGAACGTGGCAACCGATCCATTCAACAAACCATAATCACAATCACAATATATATTCTCATAATCATGCAATAAGAGGTGATTTATGGCATACAATTATTCAATTATCCTTATTTACGATTATGGTGATCAATAATGCAACATTCACATACATACATACATTATAATGTGCAATTACAAACATATATCACACCAACATACAATCACAACCATCACCTACCTCGAATCAAAGCTTGAATCCCTTAAGGCACTTGAATCTTCCCGCTTGTTTGTGGTCTAAAAACATATAATTAACGCACGGATCAATAAACGAGGCCTAATTACTCGGATTATAATCAACATTATCAATCCTAGGCCAACCCAAGATCCCAATACCCAAATTAGGGCTTTTTCCACCATAGATTCTAGATCAAAACCCTTCCTCATCGATAATTACCCATTAAATTACGTTCTACGGATCGAAAAACGGATTTTAGGAGTTAAAATCTTACTTTTAGCCTCAAGAATGGTGGAAAACTGTCAAGAATTGTCTGAGGTTTCTTCCTTAGCTCTAAAAATAAAAAAGTGCAGAATAAAAACGTTTTTGCGATTTATTTACGACCTTAAGTCGCGTCGGACCTGCCACAGCGATCCTCACCCCGCTATAGCAGCCCCGCCCTGGCGGCAGAAATCCCGCCCCAACGGCTTACACGGAACCAATGAGCTATTTTAATAATTCCAAAACCCCTATTTCACAATACACCTTTAACCAACGACGCTCAGAAAATACCGTTCACACTAAGATCGATTTCGGGAGTTCTACTCACCTGAATTCAATTACGTAAAGTCGTACAGATTCCTTAACGACATATCTAACCACTCATGTAATCAAAATCATAAATAAGTCACCCGATTGTTACCAGATTTTCCTACACCTTAACGACTCTGATTTTGTCCAAATCTGGACTAGGTTGGGAAATTCCAAGTTACTACTCAAAAGTTTTTTGGCCCCAATTCTTTCCCCATTGGCTTTTCTATAACGACGGGAACAGGTCGTTACGACCTTCCATTTGGAGGTATTAGTAATACATAGGATATAATACCATGTGATAAGTCTATGTAAAGACAAAAATATTCCTCAAATCATTTTAATTATTTTGTGTATTTTCTTGATTTTATGATTTATATTTGTACTAGTAAATTTATTTAAATAAATTAGCTTACAAATTATTTAGAGAGAGTTGTTTGCTACTAAATAATCCAATACAAATCAATACAAATTTGAAATGTGAGTTGTTTATTTGTATATGATGTTTGTGATCTTAATTGAATGTATTATATATTTATATAAAATTACAACTTGCAATTTTTATGTGTAAATGTGGATGGTTTATTCATTTTTAACATTGTTGACTGTCTTTTCGATTTTAAAAGTAGATGATTTATTTTTTAAAATTTAAAAATGATATTTTGTGAGTGATCAATTTATTAAGATGACAATTATTTATCCTCAAATAATTCATGAAAAAATAGCAAACACGACAACAAAATTGTTCTTCTCATAGCTAGTTAGAAAGGCCATAAAAAAATAATATTATCCGACAATTATCTACCTTGACCCAATTACATAATAATTCAAGGGTATAATTGGAAAAAAACTTTTTATAGAGTTTTAATCCAAACACAAGATGACGTGGGAACCAATGAACCAAACGCTTGATAAAAATAAACCCTGCATTGCTAATCCTTGCACTATTAATCCCTGCATTACTAATCCCTGCGTTATCAAATTTTGTACCAAACGACCCCTGTAAACAAGTTATAAGGTTTTCTTCATCAATTATTTTTATAACAAAAATATCATAGTAACAAAAAAAAAATTACTCAACGTTATGTAAGTGTCGGAGAAAATGTTACACTAGGGAAAGTACGTAACTCACCAATATTGTAATTAAACCACTAATATATGTAAAAAATAATCAACTATTCTAAGTTTTTTTTTTGTTTGGAATGAATAGGTTAAAATGGCTTCAAGTGACGATATTTTGAAAAGAACCACCTCTTTTCCATGATGTTACATATAGATTTTTTTCTAGCGTGTACTACTTTCATCTCCAATAGACTTCTTAATTAATGTCACTAGCTAATTTTTTATGCAACATTTTTTTAATTTTTTTTCTCATAACTATCTGAATGATTAATGCTATTAATTACTTTTACTATTATAATGTTATTCTCATTCTTATTGTCGATCAAGGTTACCTTGCTGTATCATCATCATATATTATAATTATTACATTAATCTAGCATAGTTACGAGAAGACAAAAGAATATTGGGTCACACAGGGATTTCATAGGGACACATCATAGATTTTCATCTTATAATTTTTTTATGGAAGATTTTGCTTTTCTTGTGGGGAACGCCTACTTATAATTAAGTCATGTATTATAATAATGAGACAGCAGTCTGGTACAGGGAAAATAAAGAAGTTAGGTACCTTATTAATTGTTACATAGTAGGTTACCCAATACTATATATTATGTGCTATGTTTAGGTACGTTAAAATATTAGGTTGTGTGGTGATAAGCTATATGTGTTTATTATTAGTATATATAATGTAAATTCGTATTAAATATTATTGGCCTAACTGATGGATAAAATTAAAAACATATGGTTAAATTTTTGAAAAGTTATAAATGTTTATTTCAAAGAGTTGAGGTATTTGACCAGAATTTTAGGAAGAAAATGAAATTAAATGATGTTTTTGAATTATTAGCAAAATCTATTTTTGAAAAGATGATTTCTTTTAGCTATTTTCCGAAGAAATATTTTTAAAACCTTGATCAAACACAAATATAGTTGCTTTAGTATTAATAAAAATATTTTTTAAAATAAATTAGTCAAGCATACAATCTGCGGCCCTCCAAAAAATATTGTTTTGAAAAGTACTCCTAACAAAAAAAATTCTAAAAATCATTTTTTATTTATACCTACCCTATGTATTCGAGAGAGGCTGAAATTGAGAAAGGCCAGGTTCTATGTACACATAAGATAGGCAAAAGTATAGGATGCGCAATTGCTTCAATAGCTATATCATAGTCATCTTCTTTGTTGTAAAATACATAGCAAAAAGAGATATTAATTATAAGATAAGCAAATTTTGAACGAAATAGGCATGAAAGAGAAAAAGGATAAACAGGGCACGATAGTATAGGCCGAGTTAGAGTTACTATCGTCAAAACATTAAACGGGGCGAGGTAGATGGTAGGGCAGATCGAAATTTTGCATCATTTATCATTATTTTCCTACCACCTCCAAATTGAAAAATCAGCTAAAATTTGGAATTTGGGGAATAAATTACTCTCTTTTGTCTCAATTTATGTGGCACATTTCGTTTTTCGAGAGTCAAAAAATTTAAGTTAAAGATAATTTTACAAGGAATAAATTAACCGGGACATTTTTTTATAGAGTAACAAAAACAATGAACACAAGAGTGGAATTGAATGGAGCATGGCAAAGCGGGATAAATAGGGTAAGGTAAAAGTAAACCTAATAGAAGAGTGACTTAAACAAAGCAGTGCTGTAGCTACAAGGTTGTTAGGGTGTGCAATTGGACATCCTCCATCAGAAAAAATATATCATATATACAAGTAAAATGATATACGAAATGATTAAATGACATATTTTAGACACTCTTATCACAACAAGCTATTATAGCCTATTGATTTTAGATGCTTGAAATAAATTAATGCTCACATATTTGTATTTCACGATCTTTCTGCCTCCCGATACCGCACCATGCTGTTGTAACGATCCCGCACCGTGCTGTTGTGAAACTTGTGGGAATATAGACTAAACGAGGTCCTTAGGGAGAACCAGTTGAATCCATAGTGGGTACAACTTGCAAGATTTTTTTTTAGGACAAGAAAAGTCAAATAAAAGGTGTGAAAGATTAAAAAAGAGTATTATTAAAGGAAATGTCACAAAAAAAAAAAAATCATGATGTGCTGTATTTCTCATTCAATAAATTGATGTGAACTCTTAGCCCCACATAATTAATTACTATTTTGTATTTTATTTTGGAGGAGGTTAAGGCAAAAGACAATAGACATATGCATGTGTGACAATGCGTACATACCAACATGTGTGTGATGGAGTGTGACCAGTGACGGAGCCAGGATTTTTAATAAGGGGGTTCAATAATTGAAGAACTAAACATACGAACTAATCGAAGGGGGTTCGACATCTATTATATATATACATAAAAAATAATTTTAACTATGTATAAATAGTAAAATTTTCCGCCGAGGGGGGTCGGATGACCCCCCTCACAGAAGGCTGGCTCCGCCCCTGAGTGTGACTACTCCTATTCTTAATAAGATATTTTGAGTTCGAGCTTTGAATATTGAGAAAAATTCTTATGTACATATATTGTGATCTCCTGTAATATTTGTTCTTACATTCAATATTTATCGTTCATGGTACTAGTGACAATTAATGCCTTAATTACCTGAGTTTAAAACATTTTCCTCTTATTTTTTAAATCAAGATTCAAATCCAATAGTTAAATATTCGATTAGTGTACATATATAAATCTTCTAATGATTATAGATATTAGATAATTTAAAACTAGACATTTCAAAATTTTTTTTATAATAACTTCATGATTAACAGTCAGTTTCATAAAAAGTTATAATTAAAACCTCAAAATTAATTATTTATTTTTATTTTTATTCGATGTGCAACTCTTTAACACTCTCGTAAATTATATGAAATGATTATAAAACCACTAACAACTTTTCAACCAATATAACTAGAAGAAACGATTCCAAAAACAGCATCTTTCAACCAAATTTAGTACTAGAAGAAAAGAAAAAAGTAGAGCCAAACAATAAGTAGCACGTTGAAATTGCGTCACATTCTTTTTGTGAAGGTCAAATATTGTTTGAGATATCATATTTCTCATTAGTTTGATAAACTTTAATTTAATTTCTCCTCCATGAAATACGAATCTATTTTCCTCCACCTTGTTTTGTTCCCCTTCTCAGAATTGGAATAGAGAATGCATCTAAAATTCAAGGAGAAAAAAGGTGAAGACAACAATAATGTCTTAGTCAACGTTAATCCCAAAACGTATGTGGAATTGATTTTTGTTTAAAAAAAAAATATTTTCAAAAGTAAATAAACCTGTTACTTTTTAAAAAAATAATTATTTCCTCTGTCCTAAAATACCTCTTACAATTTTACTTTCCAAAAGTCAATCTATGTTAACTTTAATCAATATTTAAAAAATAAAATCATTATATTAGTACAAAAACAATACAGCTTATATCACTTTTATTAAATTATTTAAATATTTGAGAATAAATAATACTAATTCAACAGTAAAGTAAAATAGATAAAAAATAATAAAATATTTCTTAATTTTTAATATATTGAACAACTAAAAATGAACTAATGGGAAGGAGAAAGGAATGGAATTGTTTATCGTTAAAGTTATTGGTGTAAGTTATCGGGGGCAATACAAAATGGGAAGGGGCCACATATGTTTATGTACTTTCAATGTCGAGAAACGTGGTAGCTTATGGTCCTATGAAATAATATTAACTATTTTATTTTCTTAAAGGTGTGGAATAAGACTCATGTGCGTAATGTACAGACTTACCCGTTAGGCCATTATCTGAGTCGTGGTGTAGTGATGAATTATTCATTCTTTTAATTAGAAATTTTAAATTTAAGTTTTGAGTATAAATAAAATTTTATTGGGAGTTGTCATATCTTGTCGTGTAAATGCTTTAATATTAATTTCAAACACCAAGTGACAAAACAAAAAAAATGGCCAAAAAAAAGAAGAAGAAAGGAAGTCATATATTCCAATTTCCAACAGTTCATCTAATTAACACTTCATTTATATTAGAGTCCATCACCTATATTTGAATTCAAATAGGTGATGGACTCTAATAATTTATCAGCCGCTATTTGAATTGTATCTCACATGTATGGGTAACACTCTCACTCCATGTTAATGTTAGGCAAGGAAAATGCCGGAGATGAATTAATTCTGTAGGCCATTTAAAATAAAAAAAAGAAGAAGATAATTTTAATAAGAAAAAAATATTTTTATATGCAAGAGATTTGAAAAGAATCGGATAGACATTGAAATTTTGTGGGACTCTATAAGACTTGTTTAATTCGAATTGGACTCTAGAAGGTGTGTTCAGTTTCAATTAAAATTATTGGAGATTATCCAACCCTAAACCCTAGTTCATGCCTATATAAAGGGTACTAAATTCCTTTAAAAGACATCTCGAATATTCCACAAATTCATGAAATATTTATATAAATGTCAAATCTAAATCATCCTAGTTCGAGAAATACGCCACTAATGACCCTCAAATCACGGATAAATCTTAAGAGAGTAGAATCAAGGGAGGAAATTCACTCGCATATTTATCAATAAAATTATGTTTTTTCAGATTTTATTTGTGTGATTGATTTATTTTCCATATGTTTAAAATTTGTTGCAAACAAATCGGTTTCTTTATTTATTTTGTAAATGACCAAGAGAATTTAATTTCTCAAAGAAATGACCACGTGCATTTGGTACAAATGGAAATGTTTTTCATGAGATTTTTCTTAAATTCATAATTAGTTAAGTATATTTTTTGTCATTTGTTAAATAAGTACACATACTATTTTCAAAGAATTTTTATTCAATCTAGTCTAGGTACGGTATATTTGGAATTTGGCATGGGAAGCTAGGGGTGTAGGGGTGGTTGGGACGAGGCTATGAGGTTGGGAGGGAGTGGGGATTGCTAATTGTTTAGTGTTTGGTTATAAATTTTTCAATATTTTTGACAAGTTATTTTTGAGTGAAGTTTTACCATGTGTTTTTTGACTATATATATTTTGGAGTAAAAAATTGACTTTAAAAAAAAATTGATTTATACTTATTAAGTTTTAAAAATTATTAAAAATATTCATAAGTTTGTATTATCATTTTATAATGAACATGTTTCGTGTAAAATCATGACAATGAACACAATTAGTAGGAATATGAAAAAACAAAAGGGAAATATCATAGATTTACATACGAAAAATTATTATTACTACTTGTAATTAGAAGTGACTTCGGGGAGTAAGCTAAATAAAATATGCATATAAATGTATAAATTTTGTACAAAATAGGATCGAAATTTAGTCTAAAACTATAAATGAAGAGTGTTTTTATAAAATATAAATGTTAGGATAATTTTAAATTTTTTAAAAAATCCCCAAATACTTTTTTTTCTTTCTAATATTTGAAAACTTAGGATGTTTGCCAAATATGTTTATGAAGTAATAACAACTTATATTTGAAAATATTTGTGGCCATACGAAAATGAGAAACTTTTTTTTTTTCTATTTCTATTTAAAAGATATATAATTTTTTAAAAAAAATTAAAAAGTTAATTTTTTACGAAAATATTTTCCTCGTACATACCCGCAGTCTCTATCCACAAAAGGAATCACCATTGGTATTTCTTGATTCCTAGTTTATGCAAAACTGTTACAAAATAAGGTTCATTTGAAATGAAATCCTTACTGCCCAAAATACTTTATATTGTGTTTTAAACATGTCATATGAGATCTTTAAATAGAGAGAGCAATTTCATTTTTTTAATTTTTACCCTCTGTATATAAAAATTTATCTTGCATATAGATACTTGTAATGAATATATTTTTAAACCATTATGCTAAGTTAAACTACAATTCAACTGATAACAAAGTGGACAAATCAAGGAGACTATTCATTCGGAATCCATTATTCGTTAGCCATTTACAAGAACAAAGACCCCATTTAAGAATAATAAATAAAATTATTAATACTAATAATGGAGCACCCAATGATTCTTAATTTGCATAAAAGGTCCTTGCTTGATTTTTGAGTTTCCTAAAAGGGATATGAAAATTATAATAATAATAATAATAATAATATATTGTCATTAGTTATTAATACTATATTAAGACCTTGTGAAGATTTCTCGATCACTTATAAAATGAAGAGAAGAAAATAATACTCTGAAAAAACAATAAATAAAAATAATATACAGGCAGATTAGACAACAAAATGAAAAGCCCTAGGACCGGGCCCCTCTTTCTGTTTTTGGTAAAAGCAAGATACTAGAAAAGAAATTAATTTTCTTGTAATTTTTTCATATAAACCATAGTCTTTCCCAAAATAAGAGGAACCAAAAGTACCCTCACAAATCACACAACTCACATAAAAGTTGCTTCACACGTCCCATCTTTCTTCTTCCCCTACCCCTACCCCTACCCCTACCCCTACCCCTACCCCTATCTACTTCTCATATGGAGTAATATAGTTATATAAGTAAATGAAATTCATCTCCATTGAATACTCACATGATCAACAATTTACTCTTCTTCCATTGACGCTTACAATCATTTTGGTTATAACTGCCAAGTTGTAAATACAGATATTATAGTTTTGTGATTTGTGTAGTTGGAGGTGAAGTGAAGATAATGATGTTGGATCTCAATGTAAGCGTAATCTACAATAATGAGCTTCCAGTAGTTTCTCTAGTTGATGAATCAGCAACGTCCAATTCATCCTTACGAAATGCGGAAGCTACAACCAGTGCCGGTGACGACGATTCGTGCGCCGGTGAGTTGTTCGCTTTCAATTTCGGAATCCTTAAAGTTGGAGGAGCTGAAACTAGTAGGAGCAGCAACAACGATGATGAGGAAGGATACGGTGAGAATCAGAGAGTTACTCATTCTCAATTCGTGACTAGGCAGCTGTTTCCCGTTGATGATGGTGAGTTGAACCGGAAACAGACCGATCGGGTCATTCTCCCCTCCGGTCGATCCGGTACTTCTGTCGGTTATGGAGATGTGCGACTAGTACAACCACAACAACCGGAGCAAGCGAAACAGCAAGTGAAGAAGAGTAGGAGAGGGCCAAGGTCAAGAAGTTCACAGTACAGAGGTGTCACTTTCTATCGGAGAACTGGTAGATGGGAATCACATATATGGTTAGTTTTCTAATTGAATTTTTTTTGACTGTATCATGATTAATTGGCAAAATGATAAATGATAAGTCGTCAATTTTGTTAATATAACTACAATTGGATGCAGGGACTGTGGGAAACAAGTATATTTGGGTATGGATATTGCTATTTTAACTATACAGTTTGCTTAATTTCGTTGTTTCTGTGGATTTTGGTGCTAAAGCTGTGTCTATACTTTTTGCTAATTTTTGATTGGTTTTTGTTGCTGCTTTATATTAGGTGGTTTTGATACTGCTCACACAGCAGCAAGGTAAAATAAAAGTCATACGAGTTCTCAAATATACGTGTTGTCAGATTTTTCAACTTTATGCTATTTCCCAAATTTGATTGTATTTGTTTTCTTCTCCATTGTATAGAGCTTATGACAGAGCTGCAATTAAGTTCAGGGGTGTTGATGCTGATATCAACTTTAGCTTAAGTGATTACGAGGAGGATATGCAACAGGTTAGAAATGCAAAGATTCAATTTGCGCAAATATGTTAAGGTCACTGTTGAGCCCTTCTCTGGGTTTATAATTGCTTCCGTTTTAATTGGCATCAATTATATGAATCATATACAAGTGTTCTGAACTATTTGGACACCTTTTTTTGATTAACACAGATGAAAAACCTTGGTAAAGAAGAATTTGTGCACTTGCTGCGACGCCATAGCACTGGTTTCTCAAGAGGGAGCTCCAAATTCAGAGGAGTGACGCTACATAAATGTGGCAGATGGGAGGCTCGGATGGGACAGTTCCTCGGGAAAAAGTAAGGAACTCACTCACTCATTGAAATTCTTGAAGAAGTAGATTACATCTTAGGATAGTAGTTGGTCCAAAATGGGACATACATATGTTTAACTTGCGTATTTGAAGAAGAAATCATTGGTACTACAGTATTCATAGTGGGGATTGCACTGCTTATATTGCAGGTATATATATCTTGGGCTATTCGACAGCGAAGTAGAAGCTGCAAGGTCCTAATGATATTGAATTACCCTCTCTCTGATAATGAACATTTATCCTAAATTTTCAATTTCAATTACGTGTCATCCAACCGATATCTACTTTATATTTCTGCAAATTAGGGCTTACGATAAAGCGGCAATTAAAACTAGCGGAAGGGAGGCTGTTACCAACTTTGAGCCAAGTACCTATGAAGGGGAAACAATGTCTTTACCACAGAGTGAAGGTTTGCTCAAAAGTTCTTACTCTTTTCCAAACTAATATCACTAATTCCATGGAACAATATTATCTATATGTGGATCTATCTCATTTATGATGCCTATGATGCAGGTAGCCAACATGATCTTGATCTGAACTTGAGGATATCAACCACTTCTTCAAAGGAAAATGATAGGTTGGGAGGTTCTCGCTATCAGCCTTATGACATGCAAGACGCAACCAAACCTAAGGTATTAGCAGAGTAGCTTATATGCTTCTGTTCATGCAGAATCATCAATTGAATTAAAATGCTCTCTTTTATGTTATAGTCTTCTATTATTACTTCTTTCATAGTTCATATGCAAGAGAATCTATTGTAGTAAATTCATGAGTATTAATTATTGGTAGTGATATAATCTCATTTTGTTAATTCAGATAGCTTTTCCCATTCATTCATAATTGTGATAAAACATGTTCATGAGCATCTTTAATCTTTCTCTTTTGTAGATTGTAATAATCTATTTGTGCTCTTTAAATATAGATGGATAAACCTGGTTCAGTAATAGTTGGAAGTTCACATCTCAAGGGACTACCAATGATGTCCCAACAAGCTCAATTGTGGACTGGAATCTATTCTAATTTCTCTTCCAGCTTTGAGGTAAAATACTAACTCTACCTTCAGTCAGAAATTTGGGGACAAATACAGTGATGAAACTCCAATTTATCTCTGTTTAGTTTTCTTTTCCTCACTTATGGTCAAATTTGCATGTATTCAGTTGCCAAAATAGCCATATTCATGCCCCCTTCCCCCAATTTCCCTCTAGTGCTGGGACCATTTGTGTTGTATGAAACATTTTGCCTTTTTACTTCTGCTTTTTTTGCATTGTCTTCAGTTGCCAAAATAGCCATCTTCATCCCCCCCAACCCCAATTTCCCTCAAGTAGTGGAATCATTTGTTTTGTATGAAACATTTTACCTTTTTACTTCTTGTGTTTTGTGGGGCTGAGAATCAGTGATAGTATGCCCCATGACAAATGACAAAATTTATGTGGGATCATAATGCCCCATGATAAAATTTTATCTTTAACTTAACAGTATTTTTTTGTTCTTGATCATTTATTTGGACAATAATGAGCTATGTTATTCTTCGGGTGCATCTTCTCATGTGTGATCATAGCCGGTTTTTCATTGCAAACAGTTATTAAAAGTCAATGTCTCTGTTGTGCCCTATTGTGCCACTTCTTAAATTGAATGCATCCTTAGTTTAACCTTCCAAAACCCTCTCTCTGTTAATTTAACTAACAATCATGATAAACTTAATACTAAAAAGAAAAACTAGGGAAAGCTAACAGGGGAACAAGAAAATCTTTTTGCTTGCTTCGTGCCTTCGTCCCATCTCCTACATCTCTCACAGTTGTCTTTCTTGGTTCTTATATCTTTTGACTTCCTTATGTTTTTTCCCCATAGATAAGATAAACGGAAGAGGGAGATTCATAGAAATAAATTGGGAGATACATGGTAATATTAGAAAGCAGTATAGAGATAGAACAGAAGATATGATTCTCATGCATATTAATAATTAGACTTTGTTACAAGATTCGATGTATAAAACTTAATGATGAAGGCGTTTTCCTTGTTTTTCTCTTTATAACCTTGGAGGTTTGACGATATTAAAGTAGCATATTACCACAGTTAAAGCTTCATCTTAGTAATTAAAATCATTTGGCAGGGTAGAGCATATGACAAGAGAAAGGATACAGTTTCATCACAAGGACCTCCAAATTGGGCATTGCAAATGGCCAGTCAGGTTGATACGACCAACCCATTGACAATGTTCTGCACGGCAGCATCATCAGGATTCTTCATTCCATCTACTACTTCTATCACTTCATCAGCATCTGCATTAGCAACTTCAAAAAATGCCTCACAGTGCTTTTATCAGATCAACCCCCGCCTACCACCTCCATAACATGTTTTCTTCCGTAACTAGTAATATAGGTATAAACATAGTCATTGATTCCTTTTGTAAGAAATAAATGACATTTTTGTGGATTGGATAATTTTTAGAACTGCTTCTGAATCTGATGGGCAAAGATTCAAACTCCCATTGCAGATTGACTATAGTATTTGTGCTATCCTTGCTTACCGTACTGTTACATTGGTGCAAAATGGCATTCTTCCTCCAAATCTAGTGTCTCCTTTAATAATTGAATATTGTGGGGAATCTAAAGTCCTGTTGGATTTTAATTGATCTAATTCATACCCATGGGAACTTTACCGCACTTTTATTGGTTCTGACTGAGATTTGCTACTACTGAGTACTGAGGATTAGGTTTTCTGCTTTTGTACTTCATATATATATATATACTAGTCCCTGGACACATGCTTTGCACGTGTATTCCATACAATTTTAAACTACACAAACACACATAGTCAAATGTGAACCTGTGAGCTCCAAACATAGTCCATATCCACACTTCAAAGTTCAAATATGCAAAGGATTTCATGGACAATTACTTCTATCTGAATTTGAGTTTTATTACAACATAAGCTTTTCAGAAATACATATTATACTAAAAGAAGTGAATATATTGCTAGTTTAGCAATAATACAAAAAGTGGTAAATATTTGTAGCTAAATCAATTGGAATAGATTTACCTGAAGTAGACTCTTCTTGGAGGAGAAATCTAACCGAAAGAAGGCAAATGGAATAATGGGACAAACACACCTTATGAAGAGTATTTTAAAGAATATGACAAGATTGACCATAATAAATATTATGGAGAAGATAAAAATACACCTATATACAACCAGTAAAAATTAAGAAATTTAATATTAATATAAATGAAGAATGTAAAAAGACTCTATGGAAGATGAAAGAAACAAAATTTAATGAGTAAAATAATTTAGGGAACTTATACACATGTGACTGACCATAATTAATTGTTGTTACACAATGTCGTCTTCACCTTCACCAAACGTTTTTGTTCCTCTAAACATGTAGTGAAGGAAAAGGTGAAAGAGATAAATAAAATTGTGGCAATAAGCATTTTCAGAAAGCATATATAGTATTTGGATTCATTGAATTTGAGGGGCTAATGAATTTTGTTATATTTTCTTATGTAAACAAAAGTTATTCAAATGAATATTTGCTTTTACTTCAAGGATAAAATGGTAAACTAACTTTTGATTCATTATTATTATGGATATTAATTATTATTTATGAATATATATTTTATATATATAAATTAATTTACCAAGTATGTAATTCATCATTAGTTTGTGCTAATTATAACAGAAGAAAATCAAAAGTTTAAACGATTGCAAACTTCCATAGTAAGTATTTATTGAAGCAATAACTTAGCATTTAATATAATTTTATGAATATAATTCATCTGAAATTTTTTATAACTTTGCACGGTAGGAGTAACTAAGGTACACTTAAGGGTCATTTTAACTGTTGCCAAACTTTTTGATTTCCTTTTGTCATTTAATAGGATATCATCCAATTGTACAAATATTCATTGTATCTATATTAATTCATGTCATAGATTGTGAGTTCTCCATTTTTAGAATATTAATATTATTATTAAAAATATATTAGGATATTTATTATAATTAATGTGTATTTATATTTTTGTTCATAAATATGTAATATAATAGTGTTTAATAGAAAATACAACAGTTTTTATTAATATTTAATGTATATTTACATTTTTGTCCATAAATATTATGATATTATAAGGACATTTTTGTAATTCAACTTTTGATATAGAGGCTTCCCGCTTATAATATGATATGATATGATGATGATCTATGACTCTTTTAAGTTTTAAAACATTAAAACTTGTGGCACAAATTTAGACAACCCATTTGATAAGGAAAAGGCTCGAAGTTGAGGAGTCTTTTTTGTTTCATATTTGTCTACTCTGATTCAAGAATTTGGGGCATTATTTGCTTTTTCTTATCTTTAGACTCACAGAGGATTTAAGTAACAGCAAGTATAAGATTTGATATTTGTTTGATCGTTATGATCATTGAATATATATTACTAAAAGAGATTATTTTGATTAGAATAGTCTCTAGTTCCTATAATCTCTAAGAATCCATACAACTTTAGCAAAGAAAAACCAACGAAAACAAAAGATAGATAAACCACATCACTAGTTAAGTTCAAACCTTGGTCATGCAGGTAAACGTACATAGCATTAATACTTTTCTAGAGATTTATCGCAAATGAGAAAGTGTGAAACTCGGAGAACCTCTAATTGCTGAAAATGCAGTACTGGATAAAAATAAGTGATTGTTATGGCTGTCAATAAGACATCGTTCAAGAGGTAAAAAGGATAAAACTTCAGACATACCATATGGACTAAAACATAGATAAACTATTTTAAGCCTAACCTTTAATTTAACAGGATAAACAAGAAAATCTAAATTCTTCCCGCCGCTAAGTTGCTCCGTTTCAGTCCCGAAGATATAGGGGAAAGTATGTTACATGAAGCTGAAGGGAAGTCAAAACTTGAGACTCCGTCTTTTAGTAGCGACCCTTTCATCCAAATCGATTATTATTGAGGATATACGTGCTGATTCTACTTGGCTTGGTCTTCGTCCACTTGAGGTATCTTTTCTCCGTCTGCTTGAAAAAGTTTGTGATGATTGTGTTGTTGAAATCAATGAAACTGGTAAACTCCCAAAATTGCCTCTTTTTTCTTTTCTGGATACTCGGTTGGACTTATTATGGATATAAACCCCTCTGCTTTTTTTGGTAGGCACAAAGTTGAAGTACAAACCAGGAATTATAATGGGAGGAAGACATTTAGTTCATGATTGTGGTCTCAATCGCTCAATTGCTTACTTTTTAGAACCGTTGATTCTGTTCGGTTTGTTTGGAAAGAAACCACTCACCATTAGGCTTAAAGGTATGCCTTTTGCTCTCTCTTTATTTTTTTTTTTTTGTTTGGGTGATTTGATGTTTATTTTTCCCTTTAGCTGTACTTTCAACTTATTCCATTAGGCAATACCTTTATACTAATGTTAGTTGAAGTCGATTAACATACTACTCGCCTCTCGTCTTCGGTTAAAACACATTGCAACTCAGTATGACGTTCAAGTTGACAACAGCCACCCTGCAATCTTCAAGTTTTTTGAGTACATTATGATGTTTCAAAACAGGATGAGCAGAGCGAAGACCAATATTTTCAGTATGTAGAGTCTTCTGGCAGCTAAAGAAATTATCCTCTCCAAGGTTGCATTATACCGTGTTTACTTATCTTTTTGAACCCCCTCGATGGAAATCCTGCCTCTACCACTATGGTTGCATAGAAGAGAAAGGTAAATGCTGGAAAAAAGACTTGATGAATTGTTATATATACTGTTGTGACTGAGCAACTGCTTAGTCCTTGACCAAAAAATTACTATATGAATAGTGGTCTTGATCGAATAATTTCTGCAAAGATTTACGTAAGCAAAGAGACAATTGCAGATAGAGTGCGGATGCAAAGGAATATTGCAGAGCAGAGAAGCCAGTGAAACAGACTGTTGATTTCCATCATAAGGATTTGTCAGTTGCAGCTATTATTGCTGCTGTCACTGGTCCTTTTTAATTTGGGACTTGAGATGTCTAACATTTTTTTGATGTACTTGGGTGTTGGCAATATGTCGGTGATCATGAATAGGATACAACCATCCCTGCTTGTTGAAGAACAACAAAACATATCGTGGCCTACCCGTTAGTGATGAAAAGTTAATTGGACATCCTACAACTAGTAATGTCAACAAAGCTTAGGAGAAGGTATTATTATCTTGACATAGCGTACCAACTTCGTGTTCTTCATACCATGCTCCATAAATTCTCATCTTGTGGAACCTACTGTATGATGGCCTAAATAAAGAGGGATGCCCCAATGGATCAGTGAAATTAAATGGCCTCAAAAGGATGAAACTTGCTCATTTTTGGGAAATTTTATGGATGTTCTTTGTTCATTGAGTTACTTTAAGGATGTAGTTTAGGTTGTGGGTATAATTTAAGGATGCCTTTTTGGCCAAAAACTCTGTTCAATGACATTACTTAGGCTGGAGATAGGTTTGTTAACAAATAAAATTGCCCAGGTTTAGTAGCTCAAGGAGCTCTACTATCAGTCCCTAAATCCCAAAAAGTACTGTAACTGGCTGTCGCTTAGATTTTTACAGCTTTTGAATGTTAAAACCAGTGATTTCCTCATAACCAAGTGTGAGTCAAAAAATGCTGCTATTATTTATATGAATTTGCTCTTTATCCCTAAAGCTTGAAACAACTTTTTCAGGGATCACAAATGATGCAAAGGACCCATTTATTGATACATTTTGATCAACTACTGAAACAGTTTGGAGTCCCTGCAGAAGGATTGGAACTGAAAATTGAGAGTCGTGGAGTTGCCCCCAAAGGTGGTGGAGAAGTAGTTCTTTCAGTCCCTATGGTCCCGAATAGTTTAACGGTGAGTTTTATTCTCATTCACTTCATTGTTTTGTATTCTGAGGACAGCTAAGATAACTATAATGACTTTTTGACCAATTGTTTCTGTGACTGCTGTTATATAGGCTACTAAATGGGTTGACAAAGGTCTGGTGAAGAGAATTAGAGGTGTTTCCTTTTCAACTAGGGTCTCTGTTCAGTTTGAGAATACCATGATACACGCAGCTCGTGAAATCTTGAATCCGTTGCTTGCAGATGTTCACATATTTACAGATCATAAAGCTGGAGCACAAGCCGGAATGTATGATCATATTGTGGATATGTTACACTTGCTGTCCTTTAATGTAGTAACAGTCCAGGTCATGTTTTAACTTGGACTTGCTGATTATATCTGACGATCAACTTTGATTGCAGGTCACCTGGCTATGGAATTTCTCTAGTGGCAGAGACTACATCTGGTGATACCACAGTTTCTTATGCAAGAGGAGAAGATGATGCTGACCTAGAGGATGATAGGAAAGCTCTGATCCCTGCTGAGGAAGTTGGTGAGCAAATTGCTTCTGCACTACTTGGGGAAATAAAACAGGGGGGAGTAGTTGATTCAACACATCAGGTGTGTGTAATTTCTAATCCTCATGAATTCTAGACGATCATATCAGTCTCCTTCAGTTTTCTACTCTGTCTTTTACTTTTGCATCTCCGTATGAACCTCTTCCAAGTCCTATTGTACATTTCAACAGATGATTTTGATGTGCTTATGAATACTTCCACAGAAACCTGAAACAAACTTCTCCCAGTTTGTTCCCATTCATAAACATTGCCTACCACTATTTAGGGCTGAAAACAACTTTGATTTCACTTCAAGATGCTCCCCCGTTCCATGAATTCTTGCTCACCAATTTTGTCTATTAACAGGGACTGTTGTTTCTCCTATGTGCGTTGTGTCAGAAAGATGTTTCAGAAGTTCGTGTTGGGAAGTTGTCACCATATGGAATAGAAGCATTAAGGCACATCAGAGACTTTTTGGGTGTCAAGTTTGTCATGAAACCTGATGCCTCCACAGGAACTGTCAATCTCATGTGTCTTGGCTCTGGATTTCAGAATTTATCCCGGAAAGTATCATGATAATAAAAAATTGGGCATATCATTTGGTGGTTGATTTTATATAGGGAAACATGTGATTTTCTGGCTTGACATACATCAATGGAGGTGGGGTTTGGAGTAAAATCAAAAGTGTCACGTGGTCGTTAGTTGTAACCAGAGTTATTCATTCATGTATTAAAACTAGCATACTCAATATTATGTTTGGTAGCTTTGTAGTTGTTCTCTATAAAAAAAAAAGTTCAGCATAAATTATTTGGACAAAATGCCAACAGAAGATTATTTACATAAGTTAACTGAGAAGAGGGAAGTAAATTGACCAAGATGCTTAGAAGATCATTAATTTGGAAGTTAAATATAACTAGAACAATGCTCTATCATTCATCATATAGCCCACTTCAACCTCACTCAAAAATTATTTTTTTAATCTTATGATCTCATTATACATAGCGATTTGGTATATGCAATATTTGTTAGGTAATCGGAATATTTATTTTGCAAGTCAATCTCTAATTATCATTATTTAGTAAATACAAATTGAGTTACTTAATCAGAATGGTATTCTGAACAAATATTAAAGATAAGCAATATCATGTAATCTAACAGTTATCAGACATATCAAATCAAATAATCTGTCGGTGCAAAGACATGTGTAGTTCCACCTAAAAAGGTTCTTGGAAAAAGTTTAACCCAAAAAATTTTGCTTTTTACATTTACAATAAAATGTTAATAATTCTGATGTGAATATAAATATTAGATCGTAATTTATAATAGCATAAATAAGGATAACTTAAGATGCTTTGATATGCAATCCAAGTCTGTCTATATATCTTCCGTGTTTGCTGCGACGTAAAATATTTTTTAAGAAAAATTTCTCCAAAAAGAAGTCATTCTCTAAATTATTAGGATTAGCAGTCTTAATTGACTTTGATTTCTTTAGATATTGAGTCTATGATACCAATAATTACATCTTAAATGGTTAAGTAGGAAAAGACATTAGTAATTTTTAATTAATGAAATGTAGTTTGTGTGTTCCAATAGTTTGAACTACGTCAGCAAAATATATTATTTTCCTTCGAGCTAGGTATATAATTTCCTCAAAGTCCACTAAACAAACGCATGGTACGCATGAATAAAAACAAACTAACATATGGGACCACACTTTATTTCTTAGTGCTAATTGTCCGGTTTTCTTTCTATGAAACTTATCTTTCCAAAGTTCCACTAGATGGTCCATATTTACAGATATTTTTTGAGCTTATAATATATATAAGTGCTCTGCCAAAAGTTTGAAGTAATTATTTATCCTTTGAGTTTTTGAACCATGGAAGCTCCATCAGAGGCACAATTACCAAGAAGAACCGGAGGCTGGATCACCTTCCCCTTTATCACAGGTCTCTCCTCTCCTTTCTCTTTTGTAGACCCTGAACCTTGTTCCTACACGATTTTTGATCAAGCATTCGTTATTTATTTTTATTGTTATTTTTAATAGCATGAAAAAACTCAAAATCTCAAGTGCTACAATGTTATCCATGTTACTTTGTTTGTTGCACACGGCCTAAATATTTGTTACAGGTAATTTAACATGTTATAACAAGTTATGTATAAATATTGACGCGTAACTGGATTTTGACAAAAACAGCGTGCTCAGTAGGGTTGACCTTAGCATTTGGAGGTTGGACAAGCAATCTTATTGTGTATCTGATTAAGGAATTTGATGTGGAGAGTATTGATGCTGCTCAAATATCAAATTTGGTTAATGGTGCTGGAAGCTTAATTCCTGTTGTTGCTGCAATTATTGCCGACTCTTTTCTTGGTTGCTTCTCTACCATTTGGATTTCATCCATCATCTCATTATTGGTAATTACTACTCCACTATTTTGTGTGTACCTAACCTAATTTGTTTGACCTTTTGAAATTGGTTCTTTAGGGTGTTTGATTAAGCTTCTTTTTTTTTTTTGTGTGAATACGTTGTAGGGCACTATCCTTTTAGCTTTAACAGCTACAGTTGATTCTTTAAGGCCTAAACCGTGTGAAGTTGGTTCAACCTCATGTACCCCTAAACCAAAAGTTCAATATGTAGTTCTCTATGCAGCAATAGTTCTGGCTACTCTGGGTAGTGGTGGTACCCGATCAACCCTTTCGACGATCGGAGCCGATCAGCTAGCTGATAAACCAAAGGATCAAGGGATTTTCTTCAATTGGTTCTTCTTCTTTTGGTATTCTGCTTCTGTAGTATCGTCCACAGCTATTGTCTATATTGAAGATAACGTGAGTTGGAAAGCTGGATTTTTCATTTGTGCTGCGTCCAATATTGTTGCTTTACTCATTTTCCTAATGGGAAGTAGATTTTACACTAAATTTAAGCCAGAAGGGAGTCCATTCACCAGTTTGGCTCGTGTAGTTATTGCTAGTATTACCAAAAGACAAGTTCCACTCCCATCGACTGCTCAGGATTTCTTCCAGGGATGTAACGTAGCACCCAAATCACTAGTTCTTGTACCTTCCAACACCTTCAGGTAATACATACTTCATTCGTTTTAATCTGTTGCTCTTTAACTTTTTTTTTAGTCTGTTTTGAAAAGATTGTCTCTTTTCATTAAAGGGAAAAAAGACAAATATACCCTCGAACTATCGTAAATGGTATACATATACCCTCCGTCATACTTTTGGGACGGCAGGGGCACCAATGGCCCAAAAGTATGACGGAGGGTATCTGTATACCATTTACGATAGTTTGGGGGTATATTTGTCCTTTTTCCCTTCATTTTTTAGCAACTCTTTAATTTCAACTTTCTACACATGTTTGAGATCACAATATTAAAAAATATTTTGATACATTCTACATATCTTTATTAGTTTAAGACGATATATATAAGATTCAAAAATCTTATTTACTTTCTTAAACTCTATGTCAAAACAAATTAAGATAGAGGGAGTAAATATAAAAGTCCATTTTATACTTTAAAATGTTGTCTCGTCAAAGTTACACAAACGAAATGAGGGGATTATATGATTGTGGCATGATTAAATTTTGCAGTGGAAATGCATGTGAAGATGTCAGCATATCTTTATGTTGGAAGATTTTTTTTATAAATAATCTGTGTCGACAATGATATGAAGCACTTTTTTGTTTTTATGGATTGATGTTATCTCTACACTATTGGAGATTTGTTAATTAATTTTAGAGGAGACGTACTCTCACACGTCACAGGCAAGTTGATTTAATTATTTGGTTCAAACAAGTAAAACCACTATATTTTGTTGTTGATAATATAATCACATGAGACAAAATTTTTGAACTTCCGTAGTAATAATAATGCAGGTTTTTGAATCGTGCTGCTATTATAAGTGAAGGTGACGTAAAAGCAGATGGTTCAACAAGTAATCGATGGAGACTTTGTTCAGTACAACAAGTAGAAGATTTCAAAGCTTTAATTAAAATCTTACCACTTTGGTCAAGTAGTTTTTTTCTTGGCACCACAATTGGGGTGCAATTAAGTTTTTCAGTCCTTCAAGCCTTAGCAATGGACCGCCACGTAGGACCCCATTTCCAAATCCCAGCTGGATCCGTACTCGTTTTTGTCCTCATATCTACTGCTCTATTCCTGGCCCTGTTCGATAAATTTGTTTTACCTACGTGGAAGAATTTGACAGGCAAATCACTTACGCCTCTCCAGAGAATTGGGATTGGACACGTGCTCAATTTTGTGAGCATGGGTGTATCAGCCTTAGTCGAGTCAAAGAGACTAAATGTAGCAAAATCAAATGAAGGTTCCAATATTGTGGCAATGTCAGTTTTATGGCTTGTGCCACAATTAGCACTTAATGGTATCGCGGAGGCATTTCATTATCCTGGACAAGTATCATTGTACTACCAAGAGTTCCCGATAACCTTAAAGAACATGGCGACCGCGATGATTTCCGTGCTTGTTGGTATATCATTTTACTTGGCTACTGCTCTAATTGATGTTGTTAGAAAGACAAGTAAATGGTTACCAGGTAACATAAATGATGGAAGGCTGGATAATGTGTACTGGATATTGGTTGTAGGGGGAGTAGTGAACTTTGGTTACTATGTAACATGTGCTTGGTATTACAAGTATCAAAACCTCAACGAAGTGGATCATAATGAGACTCCTTCTGATGAGTGATCTGAGGATGAGATCAATTTTAATATCCTCAGACTTGTGAGTGAGCAATAATTAATTTATCATCAATCAGCAATTACTGAAAAAACATTTGCAAATAACATGTTGTAATGTCAACTTCAGATCGACAAGGATATATGAAGTTTTGAAACTCTTTAGCCGAATTTCAAACAAAAACGTCTTAAGTTTTGAATTGCTGGACTTGCTTGCTTTAATTTCCATATTCACACTTCAATACAAATATCTGAACTTAGACAATATATTCATGTGTTTTACGTTTTCATAAGGATTTTCTCCTTATACATTGTCTATCATATGATTGATTCATTTTTTGATCGCCAAGTGCGTGGATAAATTTTCATGAATAACATTTAAACAAGAATGAAGGTGTGAGGTCTTGCATTACATATTTTAAACATACTCTGATATATAATAAAATTATAATTATATGTTGGAGTAATTTTTAAATCTTATTTTTCTATATCAATTTTTTCCTTGCATTTGCTTACATAACTACATAGTTTTGTGTCATGGATCGATCTAACTCAAGTCAAGAAGGTCAACTTTCCAACCCTTCTTTATAAAAGTGATTTTTTCCATTACAGACCGAACGTGAACGTGAAAAAAAAAAAAAAAACCAGAAGGAAAAACTTTAATCCAAATATTTTGTCTAACAAAGTTTGTTTTTACATTTATATTTACAATAAAAATGTTATTAATTATGATGTGAATATAAATATTGGGTTGTAACTTATAATAGCATAAATAAGAATAATTAAAGTTACGAGTGCTTTGACATGCAATCCATGTCTGTTTATATATCTTCCATGTACATGTTTGCTACGACGACGTAAAAGTCAATGAGAAAAATTTCTCCAAAAATCAGTCATCATCTAAATTATTAGGATTAGTAGTCTTAATTGACTTTGATTACATTAGAGATTAATTAAGAGTCTATGATACCAATATTTACTTCTGAAATGGTCAAGTAGGAAAAGACATAGAGTAGTAATTTTTAATTAATCAAATGTAATTTATGTGTTCAACAGTAGTTTGGAATACTCCAGCAAAAGGTATTATTTTCCTTCGAGCTAGGTGATATTGGAATAATATCTATTTTGAAAGTGAGAGTCTAATTAATTATGATTACAATTTAGTATCTGCAAATCGAGTCATTTAATCGATATTTAATTGTGATTACGAATATTAATTAAAGGGAAGAAGCTGACAATTGTCATGTAAACCAGAAGACATATCAAATTAAATGAACAATACTAAATTGTAGTCATTAGTCAAATTAACAATTTAATACTATAAAGTTGAGGGCCTTTAATTAAATCTTTGAAATTATTTTATGCAATATGTAATTTCCTCCCATTTTATTAAATTCTCATGAACAAGACAATGTGCTGTCCTTATCCTAATTGAGATATTTTTGTGCTGATATTATATATATAAGTTCTCTCCCAAAAGTTTGAAGTAATTATTTATCCATTGAGTTTTTAAACCATGGAAGCTCCATCAGAGGCACAATTACCAAGAAGAACTGGAGGCTGGATCACCTTCCCCTTTATCATAGGTCTCTACCTTGTTCCTACACGATTTTTTATCAGGCATTCGTTATTTATTTTTATCGTTATTTTTAACTACATAAAAAAAAACTCAAAAGTTCTAGTGCTACGATGCTATCTATGTTACTTTGTTTGTTGCACATAGCCTAAATATCTGTTACAAGTAATTTAATATGTTATAACAAGTTACGTATATATATTGATGCGTAACTCGATTTTGACAAAAACAGCAAGCTCAGTAGGGTTGGCCCTAGCATTTGTGGGTTGGACAAGCAATCTTATTGTGTATCTGATTAAGGAATTTGATGTTGAGAGTATTGATGCTGCTCAAATATCAAATTTGGTTAATGGTGCCGGAAGCTTAATTCCTGTTGTTGCTGCAATTATTGCTGACTCTTTTCTTGGTTGCTTCTCTACCATTTGGATTTCATCCCTCATCTCATTATTGGTAACTTACCACTTTTTTTTTGTGTACCTAACTTTTGACTTTTAACTTCTTTTTCATGAATTACTTATTATTCCTCATAGTCTACACT
This sequence comes from Solanum stenotomum, assembly GCF_019186545.1. Classification (NCBI taxonomy): domain Eukaryota; kingdom Viridiplantae; phylum Streptophyta; class Magnoliopsida; order Solanales; family Solanaceae; genus Solanum; species Solanum stenotomum. The sequence continues at coordinate 3,460,336 of NC_064289.1, forward strand.
TCTCTTCAATCATTGTATGACATAATTGTATATTTATAGAACCATTTTTTTTTTTATTGTGAATACGTTGTAGGGCACAATCCTTTTAGCTGTAACAGCTACAGTTGATTCTTTGAGGCCTAAACCGTGTGAAGTTGAGTCAACCTCATGTACCCCTAAACCAAAAGTTCAATCTGTAGTACTCTATGCAGCCATTGTTCTAGCAACATTGGGTAGTGGTGGTACCCGATCAACCCTTGCGACGATCGGAGCTGGTCAGCTAGCTGATAAACCAAAGGATCAAGGGATTTTCTTCAATTGGTTCTTCTTCTTTTGGTATTCTGCTTCTGTAGTATCGTCCACAGCTATTGTCTATATTGAAGATAACGTGAGTTGGAAAGCTGGATTTTTTATTTGTGTTGCGTCCAATGTTGTTGCTTTACTCATTTTTCTAATGGGAAGCAAATTTTACGCTAAGTTTAAGCCAGAAGGGAGTCCATTTACCAGTTTGGCTCGTGTTATTGTTGCTAGTATTACTAAAAGACAAGTTGCACTTCCATCGACTGCTGAGGATTTCTTCCAGGGATGTAATGTAGTACCTAAAGCATTAGCTGTTGTACCTTCCAAGACCTTCAGGTAACACATGCTCCCTCTGTTTCAATTTGTTTGTCCTACTGTTCTTTTAATCTGTTTCAAGAAAAGTGTACACTCTCTTCTTTTTTTGCAACAATTTCATTTCAAATTTTCAAATGTCATGTTTAAGACCACTAGATTAAAAGAAAACTTTATATATTCTACATGTTTTTATTATAAGACACAAGATTCAAAAATATTAGTATCTATTTTTTTTAACTTTGTGTCAAATTAAAACTAGATAAATAAATTGAAATAGAGGGAATATAAATGATTACATATTGAGACAAGATAAAAGTCTTTTTTATCTTTTAAATGTGGGGTCTTGCAAAATTAACACACATAAAATGAGGGGTGTTATATGATCGTGGGGTAATTTAATTTTTCAGTGGAGGTGGATGTGAAGATTTCAGCATATCTTTATGTTGAAAGATTTCTAATAAACAAACTTTTTCAACAATTATATGAAGCACCTTTTTCTTTTTATGGATGGATGTTATCTCTAAACTGTTGAGATTGAATACTTTATTGTTAATTAATTTGGATCGAGACGTACTCCTACACGTCACGGGCAAGTTGATTTATTTGGTTAATTCAAACAAGTAAAACCACTATAAAATGTTGTTGATAATATACTCACATGAGACAAAAAATTGGATTTTTTTTTAAAAAAAATAAGCTTAAATTATCAGGGAACGGACAGTTTCGTGTATTAAGTTTTTCAAATAAATAGCAACTAAGTTCCACATGACTATTTAGTGATACATTAATTAAGTTGGGCACACGTGCTCTTGCTTTACATAGAGTATCTTTTGTGTGATAATAATGTCAGTTTGAGTGTATCTTTTAACTTTCGTAGAGTATTGAAGTTGCTCATATATGATGTAGGTTTTTGAACCGTGCTGCCATTATAAGTGAAGGTGACCTAAAACCAGATGGTTCAACAACTAATCGATGGAGACTTAGTTCAGTACAACAAGTAGAAGATTTCAAAACCTTAATTAAAATCTTACCACTTTGGTCCAGTAGTTTTTTTCTTGGCACCACAATTGGCGTACAAACAAGTTTGTCAATCCTTCAAGCCTTAGCAATGAATCGCCACATAGAACCCAATTTCCAAATCCCAGATGGATCCGTACTCCTTTTTGTCCTGCTATCTACTGCTCTATTCCTCGCCCCGTTCGATAAATTTCTCTTACCTACGTGGAAGAATTTGACTGGAAAATCACTTACACATCTCCAGAGAATTGGGATTGGACACGTGCTCAATTTTTTGAGCATGGGTGTATCAGCCTTAGTCGAGTCAAAGAGACTAAATGTAGCAAAATCAAATGAAGGTTCCAATATTGTGCCCATGTCAGTGTTATGGCTTGTGCCGCAATTAGTCATCGTTGGTATTGCGGAGGCATTTCATTTTCCAGGACAAGTATCATTGTAATTAATTATATGTATCTAAATATGGAATGTAACTAAAACACACAAATTTAAGAACAACTACATAAAATCGTATCTCAATAATGTTTCAAATCATGCGTACTTCTCCGCTTATTAAAATAATGTGTCGATTACATTCATAGCTGGTTAGGACATCTCACCACGACGATGTGTCAATGTTGCTCCTAGATCTGACGGACCTCCAACAGAGCCATTAAAAAATTAGCTTTTTCGTTTCTCCGACTAATAAAGCTTTAAAAAATAAGGCCCTCAAGTCGTCAGAGATGAAATAAGAGTCGGCTGAAGAGTGAGATTGTTAGGAAAAAATCGTGACTATAATTTGGCAGAAAAAAAAAAGCACAAACTAACTACTTGCAAGTAACACCAATTGCAATTATAATGTAGCATCCTCTTTGCAATAAATTATTCGAACTATACTTTTCTAGAGCTATTACATTATTTGCATTGATTCTGATTGTTTGGGCCTTTGGGGAAAAGTTTACTTGTTAATAAGTGGGGGGTGGGGGTGGGGGTGGGGGGAGAGATAGGGTTTGAGATTGGGGGAGATGATGAGAGAGAAATATTTGATTGTTATTAAAATATTAATTGTGGAGTTTAAATGTAAAGATAATTAATTAATTCTAATTTTAAGGAATGTGGGTATCATCTTCAATAATATATGGTATAAAATATTTAAAATAATATATGTAATTGTTTGAAAATAGAGGTAATATTAATATATATTGTAGTGAGGTATAAGTAGTTTATCCAATTTTTTAATTAATGAAATGTATGTGTGTTCAACAGTTTGGAATACTCCAGCAAAAGATATGCTAGGTGATATTGGAAGAATATCTATTTCGAAAGTGAGTAATTAATTAAGATTATTGAGTACTAGCTTCGTCCACTTTTAATTGTTATAATTTTTTTTTAGAGTTAAACTATAAAAACTTTGACTAACATTTTATGATTGTATTTTTTTTATCATATTGATATGCAAAAAATTACAATGTATAGTACTTTTTATATAGTTTTTAAATATCTATTTTTTTAAAAAAATATCAAATTAATATAATCTAATTTAACTTTGAAAATTAGTCAAATTGACTTTCGTGCTAAAAGGAAAGTAATCATTAGTCAAATATACAATTTAATATAAAGTTGAAGGCCCTTAAAAAGATTTATGCAATATTGTAATTTCTAATTTCTGGCCATTTTTATTAAATTCTCATGAACTAGAGTGAAGAGAATGTGCTGTCCTTATCCTAATTGAGATATTTTTTGAGCTGATATACTATATATAAGTGCTCTCCCAAAAGTTTGGAACTTATTACTTATCCTTTGTGTTTTTCAACCATGGAAGCTCCATCAGAGGCACAATTACCAAGAAAAACCGGAGGCTGGATCACCTTCCCCTTCATCACAGGTCTCTCCTCTTCTCTCTCTCTTCCGGTAGACCTGAACCTTGTTCCTACACGATTTGATCAGGCATTTCAATTTTTTAACAACGTGAAAAAATCAAAAGCTATGTGCTATGATGCTATTCATGTTACCTTGTTTGTTGCACATAGACTAAATATTTGTTACAGTAATATAGCTTGCGTATATATATTGACGCTAAGTCCGTAACTCAATTTTGAAAAAAACAGCGAGCTCAGTAGGGTTGACCCTAGCATTTGTGGGTTGGACAAGCAATCTTATTGTGTATCTGATTAAGGAATTTGATGTGGAGAGTATTGATGCTGTTCAAATAGCAAATTTGGTTAATGGTGCTGGAAGCTTAACTCCTGTCCTTGCTGCAATTATTGCTGACTCTTTTCTTGGTTGCTTCTCTACCATTTGGATTTCATCCATCATCTCATTATTGGTAACTACCACTCATGTTTTTTGTTATTACTCCGATCCTCATATTCAACACTTCTCTTCAATCATTGTTTGACATAATTGTATATTTATAGAACCATTTTTTTTTGCAATATACTCGTAGGGCACACTCCTTTTAGCTCTAACAGCTACAGTTGATTCTTTAAGGCCTAAACCTTGTGAAGTTGGTTCAACCTCATGTACCCCTAAACCAAAAGTTCAATATGTAGTACTCTATGCAGCCATTTTTCTAGCAACATTGGGTAGTGGTGGTACCCGATCAACCCTTTCGACGATTGGAGCGGATCAACTAGCTGATAAACCAAAAGATCAAGGGATTTTCTTCAATTGGTTCTTCTTCTTTTGGTATTCTGCTTCTGTTATAGCATCAACAGCTATTGTGTATGTTGAAGATAACGTAAGCTGGAAAGCTGGATTTTTCATTTGTGTAGCAGCTAATGTACTTGGATCAGCCATTTTCCTAATGGGAAGCAGATTTTACGCTCACTTTAAGCCAAAAGGGAGTCCATTCACCAGTTTGGCTCGTGTTATTGTTGCTAGTATTAGGAAAAGACAAGTTGCACTTCCATCGACTGCTGAGGATTTCTTCCAGGGATGTAATGTAGTACCTAAAGAAGCATTAGCTGTTGTACCTTCCATGACCTTCAGGTAACACATGCTCCCTCCGTTTCAATTTGTTTGTCTTACGTACCGTTTGTTTCAATAAATTCACTATTTTGTTGTTGATAATACTCACATGAGACAAAAAATTGGAACTTTGCCTACTTTGATAACATATTGATCTGTATGCTTGGTTTTCTATTATAAATTTAAGCTATTGACTTTAGGAGTATGTCTTTTTTTAAAATAAGCTTAAATTATCAGGGAACGGACATTTTTGTGTATTAAGTTTTACAAATAAATAGCAATTAAGTTCCATATTTAGTGATAAGTTGGGCACACGTGCACTTGCTTTACATAGAGTATCTTTTGTATTATAACAATGTTATCGGATCATTAACTTTCGTAGAGTACTGAAGTTGTTTATATATGATGCAGGTGTTTGAACCATGCCGCTATTATAAGTGAAGGTGACGTAAAATCAGATGGTTCAACAAGTAATCGATGGAGACTTTGTTCAGTACAACAAGTAGAAGATTTCAAAGCCTTAATTAAAATCTTACCACTTTGGTCAACTAGTTTTTTTCTTGGCACAACAGTTGGCGTGCTATTTAGTTTGTCAATCCTGCAAGCCTTAGCAATGGACCGCCACATAGGACCCAATTTCCAAATCCCAGCTGGATCCGTATTCGTTTTTGTCCTCATATCTACTGCTCTATTCCTCGCCCTGTTCGATAAACTTTTTTTACCTACGTGGAAGAATTTGACAGGCAAATCACTTACGCCTCTCCAGAGAATTGGGATTGGACACGTGCTCAATTTTTTGAGCATGGTTGTCTCAGCCTTAGTCGAGTCAAAGAGACTAAATGTAGCAAAATCAAATGAAGGTTCCAATATTGTGGCAATGTCAATTTTATGGCTTGTGCCACAATTAGCACTTAATGGTATCGCGGAGGCATTTCATTATCCTGGACAAGTATCATTGTACTACCAAGAGTTCCCAATAACCTTAAAGAACATGGCAACCGCGATGATTTCCGTGATTCTTGCTATATCATTTTATTTGACTACTGCTCTAATTGATGTTGTTAGAAAGACAAGTACATGGTTACCAGGTAACATAAATAATGGAAGGCTGGATAATGTGTACTGGATATTAGTTATAGGGGGAGTAGTGAACTTTGGTTACTATGTAACATGTGCTTGGTATTACAAGTATCAAAATCTCAAGGAATTGGATCATATTGATTCTCCTTCTGATGAGTGAAATCAATTCTAGTATCCTCAAACTTGTGGGTATTTAGAGAGAGCAATAACTATCATCAATCTTGCAATTAGTAGAAAAACATTTTCAAATTACATCATATTGTCCTACTTAATTTCTTTTTAACCGATCTCCCTATTTCAACTTCAGACAAAAATATATGAAGTTTTGAAACTTTTAGACCGAATTTCAAACAAAAACATCTCAAGTTTTTTGGATTTCTAGGCTTGCTTGGTTCTCAAATTCACACTTCAATACGAATATTTGAACTTCAGAAAATATTCAAGTGTCTTACGTTTTTATAAGGATTTTTTCCTTTACACATTGTCTATGATTAATTTTATGACCGCTAAGTGCGGACAAATTTTCCTGAATAACATTTAAACAAGAGCCAAGGTGTGAGGACTTATACATATTTTAATCATACTATGGACTGTAATAAAACTAGAATTATATCTTGGAATAATTTTTAAATCTTATTTTCGTATATAATAATATTTTCCTTGCATTTGCTTACATAACTTTTACATATATGCCTTATGAAAGTTATGATTATAATCTCGATTAAATTTTTTAAAAAAAAATGTTTACAAATACACTAATTTCACACCCACGATGCGCCGGCAATTTAATTAGTTTAATATAAATGGAAGCATTTTTGTTGATCATGCACTGCTTCTCCTTGATCCGGCAATGTTTTTTTTTCACTACAAAAGAACAAAAAAGTATTTTGGTTTGTGTGGCTTCCATTTTCCACTAAAAATCATGTTCCCAAAGTGGATCTTAAATTCTCATTATCTTTATATAATGTATTTTTTTTTTGGTTTATTATATTAAAAATATATATTTATTTTATTCAGATAATTTAAAAATTAAGAGATAATTTATTATTTTATATTTATTTATTTATTCTTATTAAATTCTATTTATTTTCTAATATTTAATTTTTTTAATTATAATTAGACATGATATAATGAATATATCATTTTATTTATTTTTTAAGAGGCGTGTCAAGTCAATCATAGATAAGTAAATATGAATGAAGATAGTTTAATTAATTAAATGAATGTTGATACACGCATCATTAATATTAAATAGCATTTGGCCACAATTCCCAAATATTTTTGACAAGTTATATTTATGTAAAATTTCGACTTTGCGTAGATATTTGAAAAAAATATTAGGCTTTTTAATGGAGCGGTAAGAAATTATCCAACAGTGTAATGAACCAACAAGTCATGTCATCCGATATATCTCTGCTTTAGCACTCCTTCCTGCTGCCTATTTGGGACCCTCCCTGCCATTTCCTGTGACCAACACATTACATACCTACAAATGCCTACCACGTTAGGAATTGATTAGACCATGCATATTCTGGCAGAGCACACACTTTTTTAGAAAAAAAAAAAAAAACAAGTGATCAATATGTGACCATAAAAAGATTCTATATTGAAATAAAAATCATAANCATTCCTGCTGCGTATTTGGGACCCTCCCTGCCATTTCCTGTGACCAACACATTACATTCCTACAAATGCCCTACCAAGTTCGGAATTGATTAGACCATGCATATTCTGGCAGAGCACACACTTTTTTAGAAAAGAAAAAAAAAACAAGTGATCAATATGTGACCATAAAAAGATTCTATATTGAAATAAAAATCATAAGATGTGATTGATCATTGAACAGTCTTCATTTGCATATATAGTCCATCGTCTTAGTGTAAATTGGACCATGGGCTACCAATGTTAAGTTGAAAGTCAATTTTGAGTATGTACCTTCTATTGACTATTGTTACATATCAATCTTCTCCACTCTACCTTATGAATATATATATCCTATATACAACATTTCAATGGAGCAATTATTGAGAATAACAAGTGTATTATAGCTGTATCCATTCTTCTCAAGGTGAGAAGAATTATATATTCCTTACTCCCTCCGTCTTATATTATGTGACACCATTTGAACTGATAAAAAGTTTGAGAAAAAAGAAAGATTTTAATAAAATTGTGATTCAAAACACTCCTTAACTATTTATGTGGTTATAAATGATTTCATTAAGAGTAATGAGAATTTTGAAGTTAAAACTCTATTATTTTCAATAACGGAAAGGTGACATTCTTATAATTGGACGGAATAAAAAAATATGCCACATAAATTAGAGCATAGGAAAGTATTATTTACGATTCCTGCTTTGGTGACAGTATATCCACCTTATACATAGTCATATTCACGACTTAGATAAACAGGAGTCCGGAGCCTAAAGGGTAAAAAAAATTGTCAAAAATTCCAAAAGGGTACATCACTTTTTATTCTAGCCAAAAGGGCAAAATCGCTGCATCAGCAGCGATTTTCCTCTGACAAAAGGACGAAATAGCAGAGATTTCGTGTAAATTTTTTTTTTTATTAAAAATCGCTGCCACAGCAGCGATTTTGTAAAAAAAAAAAAAAAAAAAAAAAA
>NC_064289.1:3468747-3479193 GCF_019186545.1 Solanum stenotomum
GATTTTTAATTAAAAAAAATTAAAAAAATTTTTTACACGAAATCTCTGCTATTTCGTCCTTTTTGTCAGAGGAAAATCGCTGCTGATGCAGCGATTTTGCCCTTTTGGCTAGAATAAAAAGTGATGTACCCTTTTGGAATTTTTGACAATTTTTTTTACCCTTTAGGCTCCGGACTTAGATAAACAGACTTTATACCAGTCCAGTAGTGCTTTCTTGATGATAATGTTGCCATCATTATTCATTCCACAAGAAATTCATGCAAATTAGAAGGACTCAAATTGTTCTTATCTTATGCTGGAATGTTATATATATATAACAAGAATTATTAGATTTTCAAATGCCAAATTAGCTACTGTACTATATATCCAGCAACAATGGTAAGCCTCTTTATTTCGAAAAAATATGCATCTTCAGATGCACTTTAATATATCGAGAAAGTTCAAGACAAAATTATTTATTCTTTTTATATACTCTTTAGTAGTAATTATTCCTTAATATTAGTATAAACACATCAATTATGACACATAAATAGAATGAATATTTAGTGAAAGGAAATTATATTTTAGTAAGATATAAAAAAGGGTAAAATAATTAAGGAAAAACTACCTAACTACACAAATATTCCTATCATATTACTAATTCTCTTCACAGTATAAAATAATTATATATAGTCTAACTAATTAATAATTGCATATTAGATTTCAAGTCAACTACACTTAATTACATGTATTTTTGCTACCAAATACTCTCTACATAGGGAGAAATGCGAGTGAGATAGGAGAGAGACGAGTGAAAGAGATTCAGTGTATCCCAAGTACATGCAAATCGCATAGATACATGTATTTGATACCATATACATTCAAGATACATTCTGAAAATCAGATACATGTACCTAGCTAGACGCACCAAGTGTGTATATAAATAATACTCTTTCCGTTCACTTTTACTTATCACTTATTTCTAAAATAGATTTTCATTTTTACTGGTCACTTTTGACATATCAAGACAATTATCAAATTGACTCTCATTCTTCTTGTTGCTACTGCTTTTGTGGAACGAGTTTTCTCATCCATGAAGTACATTAAAAATGAACTTCGTAATAGTATTGGTAATGACTTTTTGAATGGTTGTTTAGTTTGCTATGTAGAGCGTAAGATATTCGCAAATGTAAGCAATGATGCTATTATTTATCATTTTCAACATATGAAAAGGCATCGAGCACAATTATGACTTTAAGACTAAAAGTCTCTTTTTGTAATGATAATATTACAAGTAGGTCATTGTGACTTTTAATTAGAGGTTGTTTTTTATAATGATAATATTAATCGTTGTTTTATTTTTTTACTTTTTTTATTAAAGAGTTTGAGTTAGTATACGTTTACGCTTTGTGATTGCTAACAGTTTTATGTTAAAGGATCTGAGCACCCACAACCTTTAAATCATGGATCCACCACTGGTCCTAGCTATTAGGCTCCTAATATCTTTAATTTATTGCAGTTTCTTGAGCAGATCAGTTTTGATTTGTTATGGTGAATATTATGTCCCTATTCAGAGCAAAAAGCTTCTAGGACTTGTTTGATTATATTGCAATTCCTATCATCAGCTCTGCCCATTAGGATGAGGTCGTCAACGAAGAATATATGAGATAAATAGGGTCCCTTTTTTAGTAGTAATTCTTATGGGTGTCCAATTTTTCTGTGACACTTCACTTTCTATTCTTTGCGACAACATTTCCATGTATAATATGAAGATGTAGGGGATATTGGGTCACCTTGTCTTATGCCTCGTGATGGTTCGAAAAAGTTTGTGAGTTCACCATTAACTAGAATGGCTATACTGCTCGTGGTGATACAAGACGTAATTAGATTAATAAAGTTGTGTGGGAACCCAAAGTAGATAAGGGTGTTTCGTATAAAGGACCATTCGGTCCTATCAAAAGCTTTTTCCAGGTCGATTTTTTGCATCATGTTGCCATTTCCCCCCTTCATTTTCTGGAAATGAGAGATAGTTTCATGCACTATTATTGCGTTGTCCATAGCTTGCCTGTTTTTTAGGAAGCTCGCTTAAGTATGGACCTATCAACTTATTCATAATAGGTTTTAGCCTGTTAGATATAATTTTAGTGATTATTTTATAATGTGCCACACAAGCTTATAGGTCTAAATCTCGGAGATTATTGGCCCCCTTTTTTTTTGGTACAAGGCAAACGTGAGTTCTATTGATTTCCTTTGGTATTCGCTCATTCTTAAAAAGGGGTTAACATAGAGTGCTACGACTGATTCCCCTACTATACTCCAATAATTTTGATAGAAATAGGGGTGAAGTCCATCCGGACCAGGAGCTTTATAAGGTTGAAACGAGTTTACTGCTTGGAGTATCTCTTTTTCAGAAGGAACATTACCTAAGTCCTCTAGGTCAGAGCTGATATGGATATTTTTGGGGCTCCCATTGCCTGTGGTCGAGAGATTTTGGGTTGTGCGGAATAGGTTGGCAAAGTAAATGGTAGCGATGTTTTTAATGCCCTCTTGTTCGTATATACATTCTCCCTCTGAATTTTGTAGTGAGACAGTTTTATTATATTCCTTCTTCTTCTATTTAAGGTTGTTGTGTGGAAGAACCAAAAGTCTTCTTCCAGACAGAGGATGTAGTTAAAGTCCTTTATTAGGTTTTCTTCGAGTTTCTATAGAAAATAGCTGGATGTGTATTGAGGCGACTTCTGAATCCCTTCTAGTCTTCTTATGATTCTTTTTTTTTTTTTCAGAAGATATTACCAATTGTGATATTATTCCATATTGTAACTTTATTGGTGAAGTTTGGTATTGCTTTTAAGATGTCCCTTTCTTCATTCCAGCTTTGTAGTATGATTGATCATGTACTGCCTCTCCTTGACCCGGCTATGTATTGCACTTCAAAAGAAAAAAAAGTATTTTGGTTTGTGTGGCTTCCATTTTCCGCTAAATCATGTTCCCAAAGTGGATCTTAAATTCTCATTATCTTATTTAATGTATTTTATTTTTATTTTTTATTATATTAAAAATATATATTTATTTTATTCAGATAACTAGTGAATTGAGCCGCGCTTCACGCGGTAATAAGTTTTTTAAACAATTTATTTTCATAATATGTGAATGATAAAATTGATTTTTTGACGTGCATGAGTAACAAATTTGAAACATAATTTTCCTTTATACATTTAATAATAAGTATTTAACTTTATTTCCTTTCATGGAAAATTTAATCTTTAGTATGCTCATATACTATATTTTAAATTTAAATCTAAAAACTTAGCTACTATATAAATACATGAACTTGTCTAACAGTCCCATTTACATGCTATCCTGGTTTTATCAGGGTATAAAAAATATATTCACATTTTTCTTCTTTTTTTCTCTTCCTTTCCATGACTTCTTTCATACTGCCCACTCTTCTTCCATCCTTACTTTTTCATTCACCTTCCTTTTATAAAATTGTAAAGAAATAAAAAAAAATATATTACAAATCAAATAAATCTTTCTTTCTTTCTTTCTTTTTCTCTTCAAATTCATCATCTCTAGTCTTCAATTAATTTTATCTAACCGTCAATTCTTATTTTTCTCTTATGATAATATTTATTATTGTGCCTTGTAAATTATATATGAAAGATATTAAAATAACTCTCCCTTTAAGTATTCCTTCTTCTATTTCCTTTTTATCTTTAGTCGCATAACGTCGATGTTATTACCAATTAGTTTTGAGTGACATCAATTGCTATTATTTTCGAAAATGCGTTGAACAATGTATTTTTTCATCAGATTCTCATATACATATGCGAAAGTGTTAGAAATTCATACAAACTCTGTTAAATACGAATCATATATAGCGATATTGAGATTTTACAGATAATTAAGAGATAAAAGTAAATATCTCTTATATTAATTAAATTGAGCAAAATGATGCACACAAATTTAAATCTTGCAATTGCGATTTGTGTGTTGAGATGTGGACTTTTTATAAGTCTTGAAATGTTGCTTGATATTTGTTAAGGTAATTATAATTATCAATTAAAAATAATTAAAACAGAAAATTAAGAGAGACTTGAGGAGATGTTACATGCAGAAAAAGTAATAAGGACAAATAATAGGTAACAATAATGAGCAATAAATGATCCATACGTTTTCCTGCAAATCTAAGGAAAAAATATTTTTTTACGCTAAAAATAAGTTTTACATCACCCTTTTTTTTTATCCAACTTATGTTCCATAGATCTTCTATATAATATGGATATGAATGTTTGTTTTCCTTTACACTTTTGCATTGCCTTTTATTNAATAAGTTTTACATCACCCTTTTTTTTTTATCCAACTTATGTTCCATAGATCTTCTATATAATATGGATATGAATGTTTGTTTTCCTTTACACTTTTGCATTGCCTTTTATTGAATTGCAATTATAAAGTAAAAATAATAAAAAAATCCGAATAAAAAAAGAAAAAAGATCAATAATTTATTGGTGATAGAGAGATATCACATCACTTTGTCTATACCAAACTTTGATATTGTATAGATTGAGAGAGATTGAGAGAGATGGGTATTCATATATATTAACAACTTCAAAAATACACTTCAATCACAAAAATTATGATAAAGTCTTGCAAAAACTTAAATAACAATGATACTGATTAAAAAAATATCTGACTTGCCTCTTCACATAAAAAAAACTCCACATTGATTAGCCTGTTATAAGATGATGATAACATATATATAGATTAAAAAATTAAGGATTATGAATCATGAATAAAATAAAATAAAAGAAAAGAGAAAAATACTTGCCTTAGACCTCAAATGACAGATATAAGGAGGAGTATATATATGCGAAAATAGAGTATGAATAAGTAAATGAATGTTGCCAATTAATTACTGTGATTAAAAGCATCAAGAAGTAACCGATGCTGCGTGGGCTAAAGCAATAAATAATTTCCTAATTTAATTGCTCATTATGCTAAATGCTAATAATGAGGAAGGAAGTTACTTTTTTAAAAAAAGATTATTGAATAGAAAAATGATGAAAAAAATTCAAAATTATGGAAAAATAGATAAATAGCAATACTGATCAATAAGGCATGCCACATCAGCTTTGCCTATTTCCAGCTTTATATAAATATATAGATTTTATTAAATTAATGTAATTAGTTTTCCTTCCCTATCTCTATTTAGGAGTTGGTACCGTCTTCTTAGGTTTCTTTGTTTAGAAATTTTTTGTTTTAGGTTTAAGATTCAACTTACGAGATTTTAGTCAAAACTTAAGATCCTTCTAGTAAGTTTGGTAAGTTTATTTTCTATAGTTTGGTAGAGTGTATTAGTGAAAATAATGCATGCGTTGGATTTGTGTAGTAGTAGTATCTTGTTTGATAAATTGTTTCATGACATGTATAACTAATACACTTCATTGTGTATTGAGGAGTGTATTACTAAAACCATGAAATTGTAGGTATTAGTAATGCAAAGGAATTCAATACATGCATTAGCATGGTTAAAGACCCAATTAACCCTAAAACCCTTTTTACATCTTTTCCACCATAATTATGAATGATATTTTCGTAAATAAATATTTTATGCAATGCTTGTTTTTTTAATACACCAAACCAAACAATGCATAAAAAATAATCTATGTATGATTAATGCAAGCATAACTAATACAAGCACCATTAATACACTATATTTAGCATTATTTTTATAAACCCAACCAAATGACCCTAATTATTTTAGTCATAATACATGGTAGTATTCAATTGTTGACATTCAAAGCTGCATGACCTTGAATTCATGAATGTCGTTTTCACAGTGGAAAAAATATCTACGATAATTTAGTGAAATTTCACAAGTGGGTTCATTTGATCCCCGACTTGGGCTAGTGGAAAAAATTATAGATTTTGATAAGATAATATGATAATATATTTTCAGAAGAACCTCTATATAGATATATGGTCCCATTAATATTATAAATTAATAATTCTCTAAGCTTACAAAAATATCTATGACAATTTAGTGAAATATAATTTTAGTGCTTTCTGTTTTTTTATTAAAATTTAAATCTAGTTAAAGTTCATCTCTAACTTTCCTTATTGCATCCAAAAGTTTTGGCATTCGTCTTCTTGAACTTCACCAAAAGAACATGAAGAGTTCTAGACGCGATAAGTGCTTCCTTACGCGTAATTGCTTCCAAATGTATTATATCGACATCAACTTCATCATTAAAATTATTTTTCCGATGGTATCCACAATTTATTTCAAGCTCTGAACCTCTAAACATGTATCATCTTAATCCAAGTANTAGTTTTAAGGGTAGAAATGGACTAGAAAGGTGGATTGAGGGGTATTTTTAGCCCTAGGTGGATGAGGGATATTTTTAAACCTTTTCAAATAGTTCAAGAGTATTTTTGGCCCTTTTCCGTTTAATTTTGAAGAGGCGTGTCAAGTCAACCATAGACAAGTAAACATGAATGGAGAAGTAATAGTTTAATTAATTAAATGAATGTTGATACACCACACGCATCATTAAATATTAGATAGCGTTTGGCCACAATTTCTAAAAAAATTTGGCAAGTCATTTTTATGTGAAGTTTCGATTATGCGTTTGAACATAGATATTGAAAGAAATATTAGGCTTTTTAATGGAGCGGTATGAAATTATCCTACAGTGTAATGAACCAAGTCGTCATGTATCTCTGCTTTAGCACTCCTTCCTGCTGCCTAACTGCATTTGCTGTGACCAACACATTATATTCCTACAAATGCCCTACCAAGTTAAAAGTTGATTAGACCATGCATATTCTGGCAGCGCACACACATTTTTAGAAAAAACAAGTGATCAATATGTACTGTCCATTAAAAGATTCTATATTGAAATCAAAATCAAAATTAAAGGAGATGTGATTGATCATTGAACAGTCTTCATTTGCATAGTCTACCAATGTTAAGGTGAAAGTCCATTTTGAGTATGTACCTTGTATTGACTATTGTTACATATCAATCTTCTCCACTCTACCTTCTGAATATATATATAAATCTCCTATGTACAACATTTCAATGGGGCAATTATTCATGTGAAGGACAAGTGTATTATAGTTGTATCCAATATTCTCAAGGTGAGATTTACCCTTGAATATATTCCTCACTCCCTCCTTCCCATTTGAGTTGATATAAAGTTTAAGAAAAAAAGAAAGATTTAAAAAAAATTGTGATTGGAAACACTCTTTAACTGTTTATGTGGCTATAAATAATTTCATTAAGAGTAATGAGAATTTTGAAGTTAAACTATATTATTTTCAATAACGGAAAGATGACATTCTTATTGGGATGGAATAAAAAAAAATGTGTCGCATAGGAAAGTACTATTTACGATTCTTGCTTTGGTGACAGTACTGTGCAACAGTATATCCACCTTATACATAGTTATATTCACGACTTAGATAAACAGACTTTATACCAGTCCAGTAGTGCTTTCTTGATGATAATGTTGCCATCATTATTCATTCCACAAGAAATTCATGCAAATTAAAAGGACTCAAATTGTTCTTATCTTATGCTGGAATGTTATATATATATAACAAGAATTATTAGATTTTCAAATGCCAAATTAGCTACTGTACTATATATCCAGCAACAATGGCAAGCCTCTTTATTTCGAACAAATATGCATCTTCAGATGCACTTTAATATATCGAGAAAGTTAAGACAAAATTATTTATTATTTTTATATACTCTTAGTAGTAATTATTCCTTAATATTAATATAAACACATCAATATATTATGACACATAAATAGAATGAATATTTAGTGAAAAGAAATTATATTTTAGTAAGATATAAATAAGGGTAAAATAATCAAGGAAAAACTACCTAACTACACAAATATTCCTACCATATTACTAATTTTCTTTATAGTTTAAAATAATTATATATATTCTCACTAATTAATAATTTCATATCAGATTTCAAGTCAAATACATTTAATTACATGTATATTTGCTACCAGATACTCTCTACATAGGGAGAAATGCGAGCGAGATAGGAGAGAGATGAGTGAAAGAGAGTCAGTGTATTTCAAATACATGTAAATTACACAGATACATGTATTTGATACCGGGCTACCCCATCGGTGGCCCCCTAAATTTGGCACGATCTTTCACTTAGACACCTTAACTAGGCTTTGTTCATTTTAGACACCTCATGTCAGGCTCCGTTGTGTTATTTTGACACTTTTTTCACTAGCACATGTTGACTTCAAGTGCGTGTTAACCAAGCGTGTCCATGTGGATTAGATGCCCAATTATATCATGCCAACTCATTAAAAGACTATCATATTAAAGAGGAAAAATAAGAATTAAAATACATGACAAAGTAACCAATGAATAAAGGCCTAACCCATCGGTGGCTCCCTAAATTTGGCACGATCTTTCACTTAGACACCTTAACTAGGCTTTGTTCATTTTAGACACCTCATGTCAGGCTCCGTTGTGTCATTTTGACACTTTCAGCTGACATGGCAAAGTGAGTGTTATACACTCGCTATTGACGCGTGAGGGACTTATTTAGTCTATTTTATTTTATTTTTTCTCTTCTTCTTTCCCATTTTATAGTCATTATCTCTCCCATTATTTCTCAAAGCTTAAAGTACTTCAATGGAGGTTAAATTTTTTGTTATAATAATTTCAATTTCAATTTCGCACTACAAACTCAGATAGACCCAAAAAGAAACAAGAAATCGAACTCATATCAACAACACCCTAAATAATGTAAAGTTCACCCACAATAATCCTAAAATAGGAGCCAAAAAATCTCAATTTTTACTATGTAAATGTTAATCTTACTAACCTTGAGCCCTAATTAAACTGCAAATATCACAAAATTAAAGAAAAAGAGACGCAATCTTTAAAATATGAACCACTGTTGTTATACATTTGCACCTTTTAGCCCTAAGGGAGGGTGCAATAAATGGGGAATATGGCAGAAAAAAATCATGAAAAAGAGGAATAAAACGGAGAAGATGGCTGTGTCGTTATGGGTGTGACGGAAAAGGTAATGAAAATGAAGGAATATGATAGAGTAGATTGTGTGGGTGTGGGGTTATGACAGAAAGAATAAAGCTAAAAAATAATAAAAATGGAGTAATACAATGGAGAAGATGACTGGGGATGTTGTGGGGGTTGCATTTTTCTTTAAATTTGTCAAATATTTAATTTAATTTTTTGAGATAAAAAGACCACATGTCATTTATAGCGAGCTAGAAACGACGAGCTTTGGACAGTGATTCTTCTACCACAAGATCCAAATATTAATAGCGAGCCAAGAAGTTCAAAACCGACTACAAACAGAGACTTTTCTCGGAACCAAGGATCAGAGAACGGTTTGAAATTTTTCGAGTGTAAAATGACTATTACTTCACATTAAACTCCAACTCCCAAAAAAATCGTCAAAAAAAACCTCTCCTAAAACTAAAAGCAAAGATGGATTTTTATAGGAGAAAATGAATTTGATTAGAGGGGAAACGGATTAAAAATTTGAATTTCAAATCCCTTTTTTTTCGAAAACAGTAGAAAGGATGGGGCTTTTTGACAAAAGAGGACGAGGGGACAGGATGAGTGTGGGCGCTGCAGATTTCTAGCCGGATTTTCTGGGATTTGAACGTTGCTTGCTGCTGGATTGTGAGGAAGAAGAACGAAGAGTATAAGGGTCGAGTATTGGCGTTGTTTTGGAACTGCTATCTGTATGTTTGGACGGGCTGAAGAAGGAAAACATGGGCTGGGTTATTTTGGAATCATTGTGTAATGTTGCTAATGTTTGAGAGAATTGGGTTTGGGCTGCCATTGGATAAGAGGGGCTGCTGACAGAGCTTTTGGGCTTTGATTAAATGGCCCAAAACTTGGTCTTTTAATGGGTTAAGGATATCATAAACAATTGGCTAAAAATTGCAACAAGACAAATTTTCATAAATTAATTAACGAGCTTCTTAATCTTAAAAAAAATAAAATAATTAATTAGATTATAAACTAATTAATTTAATTACAAAACTAATTAACTCGAAATTATAACTATAACTTAAAGTAAATTAAACTAATAAAATATTTAACTAAAAATTGTAAAATCCTTTTTGATGATTTTCAAATATTTATAAAATAACACGATTGTAAAAATATACATATTCAATACTTAAAATGATCACAAAAAGACAAAATTACTTTTAAAAAATAACTTGCAAGTATTTTGAATTTCATAAAATTCATTAGTTCAAAATTACAACCATCACTAATAAAATATTAAAAAATAAAATCTTTTTGAGATGATTTTTAAATATTCATAAAATACATTAATCATATACATAATTATATAAAACATATATATTATTTAAAAATTATAAGAGTGACAAAACTATTTCAAATAATTTGTAAACTATTTCAAATAATTTG
>NC_064289.1:3484488-3496395 GCF_019186545.1 Solanum stenotomum
TTTTTTTATACTATTTAGATGAAAATTACTAGTACTTAATATTGTTTTTTCAGTTACTAGTTTTACGTAAGATTTTATCAACTCAACATTGAAAAACATTTTTTAAGTGAGACAATTATTATATGTATTGTTAACATAATCCTATAAGTAATAAGTTGATAAATATTAAATAAAGGTAAGAGTTAGAACCATAAAATTTGACTCAAGAAGTTGATGACTTGGTATATCTCATTTTAATATACTTATAGTAATGCTTGAAACCAAAATTTAAAAAGAAATAAAAAAGAATTTGTAATTCACTTTGTTCAACACTTTTCACTGTTAATTTTTATTTTTAACAAAGTACAAAAGATGTTAAATTGGATAAAATAATTTATTTTTGAAAAATATTTATTTATTTATAATAAATAATTATTTTTTCTATAAAAAATTTAACACATAATTCATTCTTGACAAAAATTTGAGGCCCCCGAAATTTGGAGGCCTAAGGCAAAGGCCTTATTTTCCAAAGCATAGAGCCGCCCCTGGATTTGGCCCATTTTCCTCAAATTCACACATGATATAAATTAAAATTAAGGATTAAGATTTAATTAATTAAAATAAGATTATAATCATATAGTTAAGATTTAATTATTAAAGTAAAATCTTAATTATGGTATCTTACTTTAGTTAATATATCTTAATTATTATTAATTTTATGCGTCTCTCGAACTTGAAAAAAATGGAGACCATTATAAAAATAGAAAGGAGGCAAAGTCCTATTTGAGCAACTTGTTAATCAAAAGGATTCTATCTCCCAAATATGCTTTTGTACCTATTATTCTTCATGTCTTATGTCTTAGTTCATGTGACACACTTAATTTTTTAATATAACTCAAAAAAGTGACCATCAGCTTCAAAACATGTTTTTATTTTGATAAACATGGTGTCCATCCAAATTTAAATGAATTGAGTAATTATGATTTAGCGGACTAACTTTGCACCTCTCTCTATATAAATATTACTACTTATTAGTGCTCTCCCAACAATTGAACTACTCCATATATAATTTTGTAAATGCTAAATTATACTAGTAGAATAAGTTGTTTTGTTTGTTTAGGCATGGAAGCTCCACCATTATCGTCCGGTGACGGCGAAGCACAGTTACCAAGAAGAACCGGAGGCTGGATCACCTTCCCCTTCATCATAGGTCTCATATATATTTGTGTGCCCATCCATGATATGAAATGTGTATTAATTATTAATTTTACCATGATTTATATGTATAATATGCAGCAACATCAACATGTTTGACACTAGCATTTGGAGGTTGGACAAGCAACCTAATTGTGTATCTCAAAAAAGAATTTGATGTGGAGAGTATTGATGCTGCTCAAATATCAAATTTGGTTAATGGTGCTGGAAGCTTAATTCCTATTCTTGCTGCAATTATTGCTGACTCTTTTCTTGGTTGCTTCTCTATCATCTGGCTTTCCTCCTTCATCTCATTATTGGTACAAACTAATCTTGTTTTGTTTCACCCTAATATAATGAGTCTACGGTCTATCCTTTCCAGGCTTCACTTTGTAGGACAACACTAAATATATTATTGTGGTACTCATGAGTCATGTATGTACTCTCTATCCAATTTATATGGCACAGTGGTGTTTTTGTGATTTAATTGTGTATCCTATTATAGAAGGTTCAAGTTTTTCTGAAATAAATTTATATATTTGAAAACTATCTAAAAGTATTAATTCAAAGGCATATATATAAGGAGATTCCAGTAAAAAAAAAATAAAAAATTGTTTGATTTTAAAAATTTAAAATATGTCACATAAATTAAAACAGAGGAAATAATAGTAATACACATTCCTAAGAGATTGCTTTGTCGCTTCTACGTGTAGGGTACAATCCTTTTAGCTTTAACAGCAACGCTTGATTCTCTAAGGCCTAAACCTTGTGAAGTTGGTTCAACTTCATGTACCCCTAAACCAAAAGTTCAATATGTAGTACTCTATGCAGCCATTGTTCTGGCGACTCTGGGGAATGGCGGTCTCCGATCAACCCTTTCAACAATGGGAGCCAACCAATTTGATAAACAAAAAGATGAAGGAATTTTCTTCAATTGGTTCTTTTTCTTTACTTATGGTGCATCTGTAGTAGCATCAACAGCTATTGTGTATGTTGAAGATAACGTAAGCTGGAAAGCTGGATTTATCATTTGTGTTGCAGCTAATTTACTTGGTTCAGCCATTTTTCTATTGGGGACCAGATTTTACACCAATTCTAAGCCAGAAGGGAGTCCTTTCACCAACTTGGCTCGTGTTGTGGTTGCAAGTATTAGGAAAAGAAAAGTGTCAATCCCATCCACTGGGGAATATTTATACCACGGACCTAAAGCAATAGTTGTTGCGCCTTCAAAAACCTTCCGGTAATACTTTATAACTATTACACCAATCTCGTATAAAAGTTTAAACCGTTAATTCTTTTATTTATGGTAAAACACGTGGTTTTTTTTTACATTATGAATGTTGGTGAGACCATATATATTAGTTGAAGTTTTGAGGTGTTTCACACCCTTTAAGAAAAGTAGATTAAGACATAAATTAAACATAGTTTTCTATTTTTACCCTTATTAATTTTTGTCAAATTTATTGAAGTCATCACATTGAAAATCCAAATGAAGGGGATAACCATTTCAATATTAAAGAGAATACAGTGTTATTGATTCAATTAAAAGGGGAAACTTATATAAATTTTAGTATTAATTTATGAGCTAATAATTACTTAGATATACTCTAGTTTGCAATATTATGTATCTTACCGAATTTTGATGCCTTCAGATTCGTCCAGATACATGTATCTCGTATATATGGAGGTCAAATTTAGGTGTAATTGTTCTAGATACATTGTATCCAAGTGGTTTAGCATGTATTTGTGATACATAACAAATCTCGCTCGTCTACCTCGCCTCTCTCCCATCTTGTTTGCCACTCTCCCATGTATTTGGTATCCCAGATACATGCGAATCACTCCAGATACATGTATCTAGTGTGATTCACAATACATACAAATCTCGCTCACCTCCCTCTCCAATATCGATTGCCTCTCTCCCTATTTTTATGTATCTGACAGTAAAATTACAGGTATCTAACTAAGTGTAAGATACGTAGAAAACTCTTAATTAGTGATAAAATATGTAATATTTTAAAAGTATAGGTAATAATAGTATTTATGGTAGTGAACATGTCTAATTATATAGTTTTTCCATATAATCGCGACAGTAACGTCACTCTTGACTGTTTACTATGTCTTTGACCAGGTGCTTGGGACATCCCTTGTCGCTTAATTATGATTAATTTGCATCACTAATGTTTGTTTTATATTGTCTCAAATCTCAATGATGAATTACTAATAAGTAAATCTTGATATTAGTACTGTCATGGAGCACTATATAATATAAATATGTTATTAGTACTAATAAATATTTAAAAACAGTCTTTAAGTACTAGGAATGTTATAATTATATACTATTTCGACGATGACTTTCTTAAGGCTGGTAGGTGATTTTTAAAATAAAAGTATGAGAGATTTCACGCCTACTCATTAGGTGTGCTTTTTTACTCACTTAGGTTCAAATTGATCTTTTTATTTTGGGGGGTTTACACTGATATTACTATTTTGTCGGCGAGTAGCGATGATGACATTCAAATTTTAATATTTATGTATAGTGCATGTATAATTAGTACTTATAAAATATACATTATCTATAAATTGCGTACATATTTTGTAAAACAGATATAGGAATGTAATTTTTCCTTTGATAATATTAGTTTGTTTGTTTTCTTACGATGCAGGTTTTTGAACCGTGCAGCCATTAAAAGTGAAGGCGATGTTAAACCGGATGGCTCAACAACTAAGCCATGGAAACTTTGTTCAGTACAAGAAATAGAAGATTTCAAATCCTTAATCAAAATTTTACCACTCTGGTCAAGTAGTTTTTTTCTTGGCACAACAATTGGCGTACAAGCAAGTTTGTCAATCCTTCAAGCCTTAGCAATGGATCGTCACATGGGCCCCAATTTCCAAATCCCAGCTGGTTCTATTTTGGTTTTTGTCACGGTCTCTACTGCTCTATTCCTCGCCCTGTTTGACAAATTTCTATTTCCTACGTGGAAAAAAATGACTGGCAAATCACTTACGCCTCTCCAAAGAATTGGGGTTGGGCACGTTCTTAACTTTTTGTGTATGGGTGTCTCAGCCTTAGTTGAGTCAAAGAGGCTAAATGTAGCAAAATCAAATGAAGGTTCCAATATTGTGCCTATGTCAGTGTTATGGCTTGTGCCACAATTAGCCATCGTTGGTATTTCAGAGGCATTTCATTTTCCTGGACAAGTCGCGTTCTATTACCAGGAATTTCCAACAACCTTAAAGAACATGGCGACCGCGATGATTTCAGTGGTTGTAGGGGTGTCATTTTACTTGACCACTGCTCTAATTGATGTTGTTAGAAGGACAAGTACATGGTTACCAGGTAACATAAATAATGGAAGATTGGACAATGTGTACTGGATATTGGTTGTAGGGGGAATATTGAACTTTGGTTGCTATGTAATATGTGCTTGGTTTTACAAGTATAAAAACAAGAAGGAAGTGGTGGATCATAGTGATTCTCCTTATCATGAGTGATTAACGGGTCCAAAAGAAAAAAAAATGGATGGCCGTGATTATCGACCATGAAAATAACAAAAGTATTGTACCTAGCTATCTATGTAACTTTGTGTATGACATGAATATGTGTGATTATATAGATTACAAATTAGTGTGTGGTTATTTTTTTGGAGTAAATGACAAAATATTCCGTAACAAGTTCCTAAAATATGAAAAAATGACTAGTGATGATTTTTATCACACTGACATAGTGAGGTGGCAGACAATGCAATAGTTGTCGCCACTTCAAGAACTCTCATTTACTTTTTGATTTTAAAGTAATATTACTTTCTTTTAACCACAATAATGTTTCTTCCCTTTTATAGAATAAAAGTAGAGATTGAAACATATAATTAATTATATCTTGATTTTTAAAAGCTATAATTATTTTAAATTGTTCAGTTTTAATAAGGATAACAAGTTAAATGGTAGTAAGGAGGAGTAGTTTGAAAGAGAGGAAGTACCTCTCTTGGTTTACTTCTTTCACCTGGATCTTGGGGCATCCCTTGTTGCTTAATCATGGTTTATTTGCATCATTTTGTTTTAATTATTTGCTATTAGATTGCATGCCCACTAAGGTGTTGGGGTGTGCTTTTCACCCCCACTCATGATCTTTTATGGATATGACTGGGATAATTTGTGTTAAAACGAGTTAAATAATGAATCAGAACTCAACTCACCTCATTTTTATCAAGTTTTAATTTCTTGCTTATGTTTTTATAATTTTCTTAATTACATGATATTTTTTCTTATAATGATTTTATATGATATATCAAACAAAATTAAAATATTTGAATAATATTTCTCATGAATTATTTCAGTTGGATTATATATTAGTCCATATCAGCCTGACGTTCAGATGAGCTGAATTGGGCCCAAATACCATTACGTCGTGCACCTTAAGGCCATGTGAATAATTTCAGATGCAACATAGAAGTTAATTTCTAAAGGGAAGACTTCAACGTATATATGATCATGTTCATACTTTATTTCTTAGTG
Organism: Solanum stenotomum; assembly: GCF_019186545.1. NCBI lineage: Eukaryota > Viridiplantae > Streptophyta > Magnoliopsida > Solanales > Solanaceae > Solanum > Solanum stenotomum. Next base: position 3,490,180 of record NC_064289.1, read on the forward strand.
CTCATTGTGGGTTTTCTTTTTATGAAACTTATCTTTCCAAAGTCCCACTAGAAGGCTTATATTTATAGACATTTTTTGAGCTGATCATATATAAATAAGTGCTCTCCCAAAAGTTTGAAGTAATTATTTATCTTTTGTGTTTTTCAACCATGGAAACTCCAATATCAGAGGCACAATTACCAAGAAGAACCGGAGGCTGGATCACCTTCCCCTTCATCATAGGTCTCTCCTCTCGTATCTCTCTTTCGGTAGACTTGAACTTTGTTCCTACACTATTTGATCCAGCACTGTCATTTATTTTTATTGTTCAAATTTATAACAACGTGAAAAAATAAATAATCAAAAGCTTTAATGCTATAATGCTATCCATGTACTTTATTTGCTGCACATGGGCTTAATATTTGTTACAGTAATTTAGCATGTTATAACATGTTATGTATTAATATTGAAGCTAAATTCGTAACTCGATTTTGACAAAAACAGCGAGCTCAGTTGGGTGGACCCTAGCATTTGGAGGTTGGACAATCAATCTTATTGTGTATCTGATTAAGGAATTTGATGTGGAGAGTATTGATGCTGCTCAAGTATCAAATTTGGTTAATGGTGCTGGAAGCTTAATACCTGTTCTTGCTGCAATTATTGCTGACTCATTTCTTGGTTGCTTCTCTACCATTTGGATTTCATCCATCATCTCATTATTGGTAACTACCACTATTTGTGTTTACTTAAACGAAGTTTACTATTCGTTAAACTAGTTTATAAGCACTTTTTTTGACTTATATATTTTTTTGTTTACTAAACATAAAAGATACTCAACTCGGTTTGTAAGTACTTTTAGTTTGACTATTTATTTTTGTAAATAGCTTTAACGCCATATCAACCATTTCAACAATAATTATTACTCTACTTTTATATATTCTTACCTGAACACATGTTGAATTACTTAATTATTATTAGATTCAACATTTTTCTTCAATCACTGTATGACGTATCTATCTGTATATTTATAGAACCATTTTTATTTTTTTTTGTGAATACGTTGTAGGGCACAATCCTTTTAGCTTTAACAGCTACAGTTGATTCTTTGAGGCCTAAACCGTGTGAAGTTGGGTCAACCTCATGTACCCCTAAACCAAAAGTTCAATATGTTGTACTCTACGCAGCCATTGTTCTAGCAACTTTGGGGAATGGTGGTACCCGATCAACCCTTTCGACGATTGGAGCCGATCAACTAGCTGATAAACCAAAGGATCAAGGGATTTTCTTCAATTGGTTCTTCTTCTTTGGCTGTTCTGCTGCTTTTATAGCATCAACAGCTATTGTATACATTGAAGATAACGTGAGCTGGAAAGCTGGATTTTTCATTTGTGTAGCAGCTAATGTACTTGGTTCGACCATTTTCCTAATGGGAAGCAGATTTTACGCTAAGTTTAAGCCAAAAGGGAGTCCATTCACCAGTTTGGTTCGTGTTATTGTTGCTAGTATTACCAAAAGAGAAATTGAACTCCCATCGACCGGTCAGGATTTCTTCCAGGGATGTAAAGTAGCACCCGAATCATTAGCTGTCTTTGTACCTTCCAACACCTTCAGGTAGTAAATGCTAGCTCCCTCTGTTTCAATTTGTTTGTCTTAATATATTTTCTTAGTTGGTTTAAAAAAAAAAGTGTACTTGTTCATTTTTGTGTAGCTATTACTCATTTCATTAAAGAAAATGTATATTTTAAAGTCAATTGATACATTAGGCTCACGTGCACCTGCTTTTTGTGATAGTAGTGTGATACGTTGTCCATTCAGCTTGCGCGTATCTTTTACTTTCATTGGAGTACTGAAGTTGCTTATATATAATGATGCAGGTTCTTGAACCGTGCTGCCATTATAAGTGAAGGTGATGTAAAACCAGATGGTTCAACAACTAATCAATGGAGACTATGTTCAGTACAAGAAGTAGAAGATTTCAAAACCTTAATTAAAATCTTACCACTTTGGTCAACTAGTTTTATTCTTAGCACCACAATTGGGGTGCAATTAAGTTTTTCAGTCCTTCAAGACTTAGCAATGGACCGCCACGTAGGACCCCATTTCCAAATCTCAGCTGGATCCATACTTGTTTTTGTCCTCATATCTACTGCTCTATTTCTCGCCCTGTTCGATAAATTTCTCTTTCCTACATGGAGGAATTTGACTGGCAAATCAGTTACACCTCTCCAGAGAATTGGGGTTGGACACGTGATTAATTTTCTGAGCATGGGTGTCTCAGCTTTAGTCTAGTCAAAGAGGCTAAATATAGCAAAATCAAATCAAGGTTATAATATTGTGGCAATGTCAGTTTTATGGCTTGTGCCACAATTAGCACTTAATGGTATCGGGGAGGCATTTCATTTTCCTGGACAAGTATCATTGTACTATCAAGAGTTCCCAATAACCTTAAAGAACATGGCGACCGCGATGAATTCTATGCTTATTGGTATAGCATTTTATTTGACTACTGCTCTAATTGATGTTGTTAGAAGGACAACTACATGGTTACCAGGTAACATAAATAATGGAAGATTGGACAATGTGTATTGGGTATTGGTTGTAGGGGGAGTATTGAACTTTGGTTACTATGTAACATGTGCTTGGTATTACAAGTATCAAAACATGAAGGAAGTGGCGGATCATAGTGATTTTCCTTCTCATGAGTGATTCATAGGTCAAAAAGAAAAGGCATTATACATAAACATGACCCTTAATTTGGCGTCAGTTGACAATTATGACCTTTAACTTTGGATGTACACAAATAGACATTTAAACTTGTATAAAATTGAACAAATAAACACATTCGTCCTACATGGCACCCTACATGGAAATTTTGTGTCCTACGTGTATTATGTCATGTAGGACGACATGTGTGTCTACTTGTTCAATTTTATACAAGTTTAAGTGTCTACTTGTGCACACTCAAAGTTGAAGGGCATAGTTGTTCGTTGAAGCCAAGTTAAGGGTCATGTTTATGTATTATGTCAAAATAAAATAAAATGGATGATCATGATTATTGATCATGAAAGTTACAACACTCTACTGTATGTACCTAGTTATTTAATCCTCCATTTCAAGAAGAATTATCTAGTTTGATTTGACTCGGAAGTTAAGAAAATAAAGAAAACTTTTCAATTTGCGGCTCTAAATTAATGTTATGTCAAAAATACCAAAATGTATTTTAATTTTGTGGCCTTAAACATGTCATATGAAAAGCTAAAACTGAAGTGTTAGCAAAAAAAGAAAAAAATCATTCTTTTTTAAACAGACTAAAAAGAAAATGAGGTCATTCTTTTTAAACGGAGTGATTAATTTTTAACGTACAAAGAAAGGGCCGGGTTTTGTTAACGGGCAAGAAGAAATATACGAATGAGATGCGATGCATGATTCTACTGAAGGTAAAAAAAAAAATACATCCAAAAGTATACATTTATGCTCTGTTTACTTTTGGTTTAAAAAATACTCTTCACGTTTATTTTTTGGACCACAAATACCTCCAAACTAACTGATGTCCACTTGAGTCATTTAGTGGGCTGATATGGTAGTTCTGGTTCAGCATGACAAAATTTTGTTATTTTTGATACCAAAAGCCAACAGAGGATAAAATTTAAATAATTCGAGGATATTTAATTTTAACCCTTTTCCATTTAATAAATACACATTGAGTTATTTAAAATATCATGTAATCTAAAATTTATCAGACATATCAATTCAAATGAACTGTTCTCTAAAACAAAAAAAATAAAAATCTTTGGATTAGTAAGTTCAGTTTACTTCAAAAGTTGGTGCAAGACCTGTCTAGTTCCACCTAAAAGGGTTACTGGAAAAACGTTAACCCAAAATTTTAGTTAAAAATACCTGTTTTTTACTTTTCGGAAAAACTCTCATGTTTAACCGTTCAAGTGAATTTGTGTAATATTTACGTTGACAACAATATAATGTTAATAGTTGTGATGTGAATATAAATATTAGATAGTATCTTATATAATTATATACATAAATAATTAAGGGTATAATTTAAGTTATGACTTATGAGTGCTCTTCCTCTATCACATGTACATACATGTTTGCTACGACTATGTAAAATACTTTTAAATAAAATTAAAGTTAATCCAAAACTCTAAATTATTAGGAGAATCAGTCTTAATTAATTGGCTTTGACTACTTTAGACATTAAGAATTTTTTTTATTAGAACGATGATACCAATAATTACATCTGAAATGATTGATTCGGTCAGATAAATAATGAAAAGATAATCCCACTATTGATGCTATTTTGAAGTTGGTCAAATAGGAAAAGACATAAGTAACTTTTAATTTATGAAATGTATATATAATTCATGTGCTCAACAGTTTGGACAACGTAAGCGGTACGACAGCAAAAGATATTGATTTTCCTTCTTATAATATTGACTTAGGGGATATTGGAATATTTAATTTTAAAGTGGGAGTCTAAATAATTATGATTATTTAGTATATGCAAGTTGAGTTAATTTATCGGAATGTTAATTGTGACATCTAGAGTCGTTAAAACGTGCTTAGCTCATGGGGACGGTTCAATCCAATCCATTATTGAGGTAGGGGTGGGATAGAATTTTTTAAGCCCATTTAAAACTAGGGCTTATAAGCCCGGCCCATATAAGTCGTTAGCCCTTGAGGCTTGATCGGAGTCGGGCCGGGGTCGTTCATGGGTCAAAAGTTTTTATTTAATGGTAACTTACAATAATCTCACTAGTATATAATCTAATTACTTAAATACACGCTATGTTGTAATATTATGAATCTTACCAGATTTTGGTACGCCCAGGTACATGTATCTCAAAATATATGGACTCAAAATTAGGTTAATTTGTTCTAGATACACTCTATCCAAGTAGATTCGCATGTATCTAGGATACATACACAAATTTCGCGCCCTCACCTCTCTCTCATCTTGCTTGTCACTCTTTTATCTTGCTCGCGTATCTGGTATGCGAAATACATGCTAATTACACTAGATTTTTTGCTAGTGTTATTGTTTGTCATATTTGATTTGAAAATCTTTTCATTTTCTTGATGTTATAAAATTATAAGTTTGGAAAGAAAAAAATGAAAAAAAAAAGGTTAGCCCACCCCAGCCCTCGGCCTTTCTAGGGTTGGGCTGGGTTGAGAATTTTCAGGCCCTACCAAATGAGGGCCGGCCCGTCCTAACCCTTCAAATTCATAGGCCTGCAAGGCTTGGACCGGGTGCGGTTGGACCGACCCTTTCTGACAGCTCTAGTGACATCCAATATTAAAAGGAAGAAGTTGCCATGTAAACCAGAAGATTTTATATATATATATAACAATTTTTCATATATATATTTATAATATTTTGAATTATTAATTATTATGTTATACTCCCTCCGTCTCATTTTATTTATCATCATTTGGCTTAGTACGATGTTAAAGAAAAAATGAAGACTTTTGAAATTTGTGGTCTAAAATAGTTCTTAGATATTTATGTGTTTGATAATCACTTCATTAAGGATAAAAGGGGTATTTTAAAGTTAAATTATTTCTAATAATCGTAAGATGACATTTTTTTCTAAATAGATCAAATAAGATCACATAAAATAAGACACATAGAGGGAGTGATATTTTTTATTTCAAATATATAATTTTTACTTTTAGATATTTTATGGTTAAATTTATGGTCAAATTTTAAATGAGAAAGTAAAGATATTTATGGTCAAAATTGAGAGAAAGTGCAGATATTTAGGGTGTGTTTGGTAGGAAGGAAAATATTTTTTGGAAAATGTTTTTTCAAATTTTTCATGTTTGGTTGGGCTAAATGTTTTGGAAAATGTAGGAAAACATTTTTCAAAACTCTCTTCTGACCCCTCCCCCCCTCCACCCTACCAGCCCCCCACCCCCAAAAAAATTTTTAAGTTTATTTAAAAAAATATATTTTCAACTTCAAAATTTCATTTTTCACCCCCTCCATCCACCCTTACTACCCCCATCCCCAAAATAATAATTTAAGTTTGTTTAAAAATATTTTCAACTTCAAAATTTCATTTTTACACCCCTACCCTCGAACCCCCCACCCACCCACCCCCAAAAAAAATTTTAAGTTTGTTTTTAAAAAATATTTTCAACTTCAAAATATCTTTTTTTCACCCCTACCTCGACCCCCCCCCCCCCCCCCCCCCCCCCCCCCCCCCCCCCCCCCCCCCC